>NC_056610.1:15689319-15901819 GCF_018340385.1 Cyprinus carpio
TGGAATAGACATAAAACAAGATAATAAAGCACTAAGCACATTTTGCTTGCGACAATGCAGAATAATTTAATAAAATGTAACAGTCCAATACACTGTGTACTGTGTGGATGGTGTAAGTTTGACATTATGTATATGTTAGTTTACTGTTAAAAAGTGACACATTAACTTTTAACAGAAGTACGCTTTTAAATTTTGTTTCATGCTGTGCTGAAGTGTTTTATTCTTTTCTTTTCTTTTCTTTTCTTTTCTTTTCTTTTCTTTTCTTTTCTTTTCTTTTCAATGGAAATATCCTTTAAATAATTTTTTCATGTTTGAACATTTTTTTATTTTTTTATATTAACTTAAGAGTGAAAACATAAAAATGTTTCAGACATCTTATATCTTAATTTAAATGTTTAATGTTAGCATGGAACTTAGCATAATTTTAGTCAGTTGTAAGTTGCAACATATTATGTTTATGCTATACATATTTGATTATTCGCATATATTTTGGATGTGTTTGGATGAGTTAATTAACCTGGTACTAAATCACTTCAATTTACTGGTTTATTTACCATTCAGTTTATGCAACTCAAGCAGGTCGATCCCTGGCATTATTTAATATGATTTAATTATTTTAAATGGTCATATTATTTCTACATTTTGTTTCCTTCAACAACATTGCTAGTGCTTTCTATTTTGCAGTGTTATTTTTTCTTGCCATATTTTAATCTATAGTTAGTTAAAACTACAATAGTGTGTGTGTGTGTGGGAAAGAATGGGGAAAAAAAATGCATTTATCAAGGCATTTCATAAAGAGACAGGCTGATAGAGTTACACTCAGATGAACTTTCCCAACAGTTTTATTGTAAGTTACTTTCCATACAATGTGTCTCAGTGAAAAAGTAATGTAAATATAACAACAGACAAAACAATACAGAAACATAAATTCTTTCTCGTTTACAAGGTTGAACCCACTAGTTCTATTCCTTTAGCGATCATCGTCGTGTCCTTGAGCAAAACACTTCTCCTCAGATTGTGCCAGGGGACTGTTTCTGTAACTTAACATGGCGATGTTATGGAAGCAAATCCCACCAGATAACAAATAAAGAATACCAAGGCTATATTCACAGAGTCATATGTATTCTTCAGGATAAGCATCTCACATATAAAAGGACTGCTGGTCAAGGGCAAAAGTACTCTTTCCAATCAAGAACCGAGTGCACTTTATTTGAATCTCTCTCTCTTCGTTTTAAAGTAGCACAATACATTCCTTTATTAAAGCAATATTAATAAAGAAAATTCTTTTTAAATTCCTTTTAAGAGCTTCAATACCCCGCACGTATAAGTAATAGTTCTCGGGAACAGGATAACGGAGGAGAAAAAAGGAAAAGCTGTGGGCCGTGCTCCAGGCTTGCTAAAGGAAATACTAATCTCAGTCTCCTAGGCCTTCTGTCATGGACACTGAATTATTAGATGTAGTTCTGCAGCCCAAGTCTGGAATGAAGTCTGGACACAAAGCAATATCACCCTGGGATACAAAGGAGTTGAAGCTCCACTCTGTCCCTATTTCTGACAGAAGCAAATCCTGCACCACACATCGCACCAGCCTTTAATATCCATATCTCGAACATACTTCTCTAGCGAGCAGATCTTTATATGTTTTAATACATTTTACCCTTTGAGGCAAAGAAGACTTTTTTTTTTTGGCAATAAAAAAAGATGCATCTGTGTGTGCCTGCTCTGTAGTATGAGATTTCCATGAGGTCGCCTCAGTGAAAGTGATTTGGCGATGTGATTTCCTCGAATGAAATGAAAGACTTGTATTCAAATCATTCTGTCTTCTCACCTTCAGGCAAGGGCTTGTCCCAGTTTGGTCGTGCCTTGATTCCAGGCAGATCATCTAGAAATTGAGGCTATTTAATTATTAGCTTATTGAAACCTGAGTCCGACGCCAGCGCATATGGGAAATTCTCAGCTTCTTTCTGCATGACAGACCTCTCTTCAGGCTAATAATATATGCTCACATAAATATGCAAGATCAGATTCTGATTGGACAATTAGCCTCTTTTAATCAGGGGAAATGGCAAGTAATGTTTTTGATATGTGCAAGTGATTTCGAAACCGACGTCAGCGCGTCCATTGAGACTGCACTCTCTTTACCCGCGTGAAGAGTCAGGCTGAGCAGTCCTTTACAAACACTGTTAAACTCAACAAGAGGAAATATATTCATGAGAAGCCAAATAATGAAGCAAAATAGCAAAACATTTGCAATCACATTCCCAGGATAATGACAGGCGATGCACCTCATTACAGCACCTTAGATATCTGTGATTCCTGCACCTCTGCCTAAACTCTGCTCCTTCTCATTTCTGTTCCTTTCTTTTAATTCTCTCTCTCCGTTTTCTGCAAATGGGCCAAGCTAATAGACTTTTGGGGCCATAACTCTGTCTCACTCTTCAGTGCCACTGATGATAATCTTGTTCTACACGGAATTTATTGCACATCTGGTTGCGAAAACACCCAATTAGAGCCCTTCTCTACTGCATGCAGTCAAATGAGAGAGCGCACTGAACCAAAACACAACATATGGCATGTATGTATGTGTGTGTTTGTGTGTGTGTGTGTGTGTGTGTTTCTATCTGTTTATCAATGGTACACACAGACACCAGCTGTCTGTCAAGCTTAAACTTGATCAAGCAGATGCGGTTTCTTCTCAATGCTCAGCAGGGTTATACACACACACACACACACACACACACACACACACACACACACAGTGTATATAGATAGATAGATTATATATAATATAGACTTATATAGAATATATGATTATGGATTGAAAAAAAGTTTTAAACTTGCCATTTTTGTGTGAAATATGCATTGGATGAAGTGTGAGCTGCTCTAGAGAGGTGTTTACATTACAGTTTTCAAATAAAAGCAGAATTTTTTTATGCATAAAAATTACGCAGTATACCAATGCTGCGCAAATTAGCATAGTCACAAATAAAGAATGAAGAAATGAAGCCACGGTACGTTGAAAAGAACTGGAGGCCATAAAATGAAGGCTTGCAAGAAGTTTTGAATGCGCTGGCACTGCGTGACTCCTAGTTGAGTGTTCCAAGTTGTCTTTTATTTCCTGAAGAAAAAAAATTATACTAACATGGCTTGGCAAACGATATGTTCAGATAATGTGTTCTATTGGCATTCCAAATAAATTAATATGTGTGGAAAAAATCCCCTTCCACCAAACGATCTCTGTTATCTGAGGTGCCTTCTCCTAGCAGCAACAATTGCAGCCATTCAAGCATGCTTTTTTGGCCATTAAATAATGATGCAAATACCAGTAATTTGACAATCGCAAATGTTAGTCAAATGCATATCTAGCATCAGCATTAATTCTGGCAGGTCACGTTAGTCAAGCTCGCATAAGCTGACTCCCAGCTGATTCACGTCTACCTATAGGGATGTGACACCTATCACAGCACTCATATATAAGGTCCTTCAGTATTATCACTAGCTTCGCATTGCTCAATAGCTAATTACCCACCTCATTCCCCAACTCCCACTCTTGTCAGTCAGGATTCATCCTTCTGATTCTCCTTGAATCAGACTAATTTCTAAAATGTACATTAAATTACTGAACCTTAATTATGCTGTATCTGCAATACATTTATGTTGTTCTGTTCTGTTTACCCTGGGGGTTTATTGTTGCTCTTCCTGCTCTTATCCATGCTAAGCTGCATGGATGTGCAGGGAGTTCTTGCCCAGAACATACCGCCAGTCCAAATTGTATGCTAATTGTCAGTCATCTTTGATGATAGTTGTCCTGACAGAAACTCAGTAATGTCAGGCGCAAAAATAACTGTCCACAACGTTGCTGGCTGGAAAAGAAAAAAACTTTTCAGTTTTTAGTACAATAGTTGTTTAAATGTATCCTAATACCTACTTTCAGACTCCTGAAGATCAAACTTTACATTAACCCTCTTTGGTCGAAGCCCGCACTGGTGCGGTCTGTCTCATATTTTCTTTATGACCACGAAAAGAACTAAAAATACTCATTTGTCATTTTTGATCATACTGATAATCAAATCGTTTGAAACTGCAAAGGGTCTACTTTTATTTGTGTATAGTCATAAAAACAACAAAACAATGTACTTTTGTAAAATAAAGAAAATAAACAGGGTGTGCTCTCAGCCATCTCGGTCTGTGTCACCTCTCTTCACAGACATGTAAATAAAACATCCTGAAAAACTAAAAAAAATGAAACCAATGACATGAAAAATATATCAATAGAAAGCTTGAAATGTCAACTTTTAAATGAAGTAAGTAATGTCCAAAACAAATATTCTCTGTTAAAGTAATCCGTATGAAACCAACGCAATGTCCAGGCTATCTCTAATGTGGTCATGTCCAAGAGCTGATCGCGCTTTTCAAATTCTAAATATCCACGTGAGATGTGCAACATGTAAAGGCCCACATCATCTCCATAAACAAACATGAAGAGTTCATCCCGGCTACTTTTTGTTTCTGGAAGATGCACTGAGAGGAATAACCCAGAATTTACCTCAGAAGAAGAAAACAATGCGATGCATCGCACAGCTAGATCCAGTGGAGGATATCATTCTGATGAGTAGCCTAAGATTACTTGCATCTGTTGTTATTGTGTAATTGTGACATAACTTGTACACATTTTACTAGTTAGACTTTTCTCATACTATAATTCCTGTTCTACAAGTATGAAATCAAGTGAAACATTTTGAAATATGTCTTTCATTGTCTAAATGTCTCACAACGCCAGGATGTTTGTTTAATGTGTTATAACATAAAATCACAAGATATGAAAATAGTATGAGTGTTAACACTATGAATGAATATTTGGCACAAAGGTGTCTTACTGTTCAAGTCTCAGTGTTCAGATCAGTTTGTTCAGTCATGTGTCCTTGACCTTCACTGTGTATATTTTTACTGTGTTGTAAATAAAATACAAATAATTATCAAACACCCACATTACTTTACTCTCCTCACATTCTTTCTTAACTGCCTCAGTCACATTCATATTGATGGCTCATTATGGGAGGCCCGTTTTCTCACAGGTGTGAATCATTAAATATTCATGGCCATTGTCACTCCCTTGCATAAGGGTATTCTATCACAAAACATGTTTTACAAATGTTAAATCAATATATTGTTTTCTGTGAACAAGTAAGCAGAATAATATTCACATAATTTTGGAGCAAACAATCTTGTCTACCACATCCAGTTCTCAAAAGTATTGTGTACAAATATGCTTAATTTATTTACTGTATATTACACTGCTGCCACACAGATCAAATATAAACATGTGATTTCTTTCCCAGGGCTGTCCTTCACAGACATAACCGACTGTGTTTATGTAACTCATGTGTGTATTTTAACATAAAATTTGTGTGTATTTGACAGTTAAAGCACAACAAGACATGAAAGAGAACATGGAAGAGTTAGTTCAGTACTCACATGCCGTGTGACCGCTGCTGATATGTGCGCCCAGAAAACCATATATCAGAAGTTTAAACTAAAATGGTATTAAAATAGGTGTTTTGTGGCAGAGTATCTTGAGGTACAAGCTGTAAAGGCACAGCCCTATTCTTGAAAAGGGGGTGGGGAGCAGCAGCTCATTTGCATTTAAAGAGACATGCACGAAAACAGCCTGTCTCTGCTTCCGCTCAAAATAGACATTTTCAAAAAATATAATATATGATCTGTGGGGTATTTTGAGCTGAAACTTCAGAGAAACATTCTGGGGACACCTGAGACTTATATTACATATTGTAAAAAGGGGCATAATAGGTATCCTTTAAAGTCTGAGTGCTCACAATTTGGTAATAGCAAAATAAACATTGCATACTGTATCTTGTACATGTCTGAATGCTTAATGAAATTAATTGCATATGTGAATGGGCGGTTACAATCTGTCTTTGCATTCAAGATTGTTGTTTTTTTTTTCTCCCCTAAATATGACTAAACCTGTCAGATTGTACTTAGGCAATGGTTCATAATCATTCACAGTAGAGAGAGCCATTTCATCTCCAAATCTAAATGGTGATCAACCTGTCAATTACTGCACACCTCTCAGAATGTGTGCATATGTTTTAGGAGAGACAAACAGGAGTGTTTAAAACAGATGGAGCGGAAACATATGGAGGGAGAGCTACCATTAGTCATTATATGAACGTAAGAATAAGCTGGATGTGCTTTTATTTTTTGCACATAAGTACAATCTGAGCTTTAGACACATATTCAAAGTGTGCAGCTGTTTCTGTCATATGGCCATTTCAAATTTAATCTGATCTGCTCAGCTACGGTATCGCACACTTTTAACAGGAGTGATTTGCAAGGATGAGATCAGATTTCACATCTGTATATATATATATATATATATATATATATATATTAAATATAAATCTAAACAGTAGTATTAGAGTGTTGATAAATGAGACATATGGTGTATGTCTCTTTATTGACAATTCACCAAGAACACATCTGTCTTCTCTAGTGAGGAAGAGAAAACGAAATTTGGGCAATAACATTTAAAAAAAATAAAAAATTAATAAATAATAATAAAAAAAATAATAATAATGGTCAACATCACAAATGTCATTGTTTTATTGTTTATTTTGAATCTTTTGGGCTCATTTTAATAGCATACTGCATTGTAAAAAAAAAAAAAAAGTGAAATATACTAGCCATTTCTAATAGAAAATTGTTTCAACAATATTATATTATATTATATTATATTATATTATATTATATTATATTATATTATATTATATTATATTATATTTAAAAAAATAGTTTTAGAATATATTTTCTTATACATGTACAGTAACTAATGCCTTTCTTAGAGTAATTTCTCAAGTTTGCTTGAATTTCATTAAAACCCACTCCCATTATTTTAATACAATATTTGACATAGTTTTGTATATTTATGAGAACACGTAGATTTGAGCCTCTGCTGTGTTGTTGTAAATGGCAGGCTATTCCCCATGAGCATTTCACATGGAAGAAATGGGAGCTAACAGAGACACCTCTCCATTCCCAGAGTCCCTTGATCCCCCTGTCCCAGTCCTGTTTAGTGTTCAGACAGAGGCCTGCAGGGTATTATGTCAGGATTACACATTTCTGCTGTTAATCAGAGGACTGCAGGAGGGATTCTCATATAGCATAGGCACACACAATGTTGTTTGCATATTAAAATACAATATGCATAGCCATATGCTGACCAGATACAGTATGTATTTCATCACAACAGTGTAGAACCAAAAAATCTAAAACTTCATTTAAACCTAAGTAATTACAGTTTAGTTCTATAATTATATTTTATTGGTTGGAAACCAAATGTAAGACAACACTGTATTGGACATACAGTAGTGATGGCATGTTTTGAATTAGCACATATAATGATGTAGTATGTATATGTCAGTATCTATTTAACTTTTTCATTTTTACATTTGAATAACAGATGTCTCTGTTGCATTTGAAGTTAATTAAAGATATAAGTTTGTATTTTCACTATAGTGTAATAGTCACTGGAAATAATTGCATGTCATAAACTCATTCCAATTTACATATACAGGAATGACTTCAGAAGAAAATTACTTTTTTCTCTCTCTCTCTCTCAGTAAGTCCAGATTTGTATATGAAAAATAGTTCTACTGATTAACTGAACAACAAAAAAAAAGAAGTGTGAACTGCCACAAGCACTGTAACCCTAAAGTCAATTTGATGTTCATTGTGTTATAAAGCTCACACATTTTCTCAATTTTGATCACACTGTTGCTAAATGTGAAGATTATATAAGATCTTTAGGTAATGAGGACATCATCCACAAAAGCATTCTCATATTGAATGCCACATTTCAGTAACAGTAATGTTAATGAAATGCCCCCCTTAATCACTTATTATTCAGAATGAGAAATCGGACTTATGTTTTATTCCACTGGGATCATTAAATGCAATAAATAATTCAGTGAGTCTGTTGAGAAGTCCTTTAATTCTCTTTAATTGATTCAAATGGATCTGAAATGAGTTCAAAGACTTTTAAGAGCATGTTTCGTGTTTCAGATACAGAGGTGTTTATTGCTATTATCGCCAATATATTATTTACTTTCTTTTGCTAATCACTGTTATTTTGTATGATCAGGTCTGTATGGTTTCAACCAGCTCATTGCAGTTAAATAAGTTGAGACTATTTCTTTTCTTTCTCATTTACCTGACTGCTTGTTTCTACTGATCATTTTTGACAGTGTGCGATTATGAAGTTAATTAAAGATTAGTACTAGTGATGTTTTATTTGTTATAAAAACCACACCATGTAAAAAAAAAAACATTATAAAAACTGCACCATGACCACACATTTTAGAAATGTAACATCAGAGATGTATAATTGAAATGTTTGACAAATTTTGAAAATCTTGGATTGTATGTGCTTGTGTGTGTAGAAATCTTACCGGCATCAAATAATAGCTTTATTAGCCTTTTGATTACAAATGTTGTCATTCCACTCAGTTCTTTCTACGGCTTAGAGGAATAAGAAGGAATTTGAGTCACACTTAAAAGAGAGGGTGTGATCTAAAAAAATAGTTTTAATTGAGGAATCTCAAATGCAAGAGGAAAAAGATGAATAACAAAGACAGAGCAAATCTGTAGGGGACTGGAATCAAGGGCACCTCAAAGCTTTTGATCACCGGCATCTTTTAGAGCATAAGTCAACCAAACAATACACAACAAAAATAAAAAAAAAACTAATACACAACCCACCCTTCACTGAACAGACCAAAATAAAAAAAAAAAAAAAAAAAAAAAAATGTATATTCTTCATCAAGTTAGAGAACACATGTTGTGCATCAGTCCCTAAAGTTTTTTTTTTCTTCTATTATTTATTTATTTTTTACTTCATTTTGCTTTCATCTGACAATGATTTGCATTTAAACTACTTCATTAGGTATGCTCTGGTGTTCACTGACATACTAAAGCTTATCGTATTAAGATTAGATAAATAACTGAATAAGTAAAGCTGACTGGAATACAAAACATTTCAGAGTTCAGCTGAGCAGCTGAGCTTGTTGGCCTCAAACGACATTCGATTATACCCTAAAATTGTTAAATACAGTTAATTTCATAGATCCAGAATCCACTGAATATGAATGCATATATTTATTTCAAGCTGACATGAAATATAGACCAAAGAATTATGCAGATTTCCAAATTGCATCCCTTCCCATGCATTTTCATGAATTATGAATAATATGAAATATTTTGGCTAATTTTATAACGCCCTCAGCTCTCTTTGACGTTTTACCAAACTCATTCTGGAAAATTCCACAGATTTCAACCCAAAATCTCTGTGGAAAGCACTACAGATTCCACCAGAGATTCTCCTGCAGTAAACCATGAGTTGAATGGTTGATTAGAAACAAGGTGGAGCTTAAATTAACGTTCGTAGAAGGTGAACAGCACTTAACTAACATCTTGTATTACCCCTTTGTACCTAAACACATTCATGAATATGCATCCTCATGAGCTAATTAAGATGCCTACCTCGGATGAATTAGGGGAGGGTCACAATTTGTAATGCCAGGTGTTGACGATGACTTCCTGTTTGGACCGTTGGGACTTCCCTTTGCCACATTCACTGTGGCTTCAAAGCTGATTGCAAAGTAAATCCCAAAGGAGATAAATCTGCAGACAAGACAAATGTGACTTTATTAACAAGAAAGTTCTGCTCTTGTTTTCTGCTGCATTAGAGAGCATATGGTGGAGGCCATAGGCCAATCTTCTGTACTGAATGCATGTGTGTATATATTCTATTAATTGAGTGTGGGTTATTTTTATATAACAACAAAAACTCACATATTATGAGAAATTTTGAGTAATAGTCATAAAAAGCTCCTTCTTTGTTCATCTAATCTTAATGGCAGACTTTATAAATCTTTTCTCTCTCTCTCTCTCGCTGATGATTTTAATGCCTTTGATTTCCTTAAATGTTGCATTTGCTATTTTAATCGTCTTTATCCCTTATATGATGTGGTAATTAGAGGTCTCTAAAAAGAAAGAAATTTCACTGTAACACATAAAAGAGCAGGTTCTAAGCAGACCCAATGAAGATATTACCATGGAAATATAATTTTCACTAATACAGTCCTTCCAGCCATACTATAACAACATAATATTAGCATAAAAAAGTCATTTGCATTAAAAAAATCCCTTTATTATTGGTACTAAGATGATGCAATTAGAGTCTTGTTCGTTCAAACAAATGCTTGCCATTCTAAAAACCCTTTTGCCGCTTTTCAATCCATGTCCACGATAGCCTGTATTTAACATCTCTGGTATTCATTAAGGTAGATGTTTCAGTAATGGTCATTGAAAAAATGTCCTTGCTGTGCTCAAGGCATAAATGTAAAATTAATTAGGAAAAGTGTGTTTATGTTTCCTGATCACTTGTTTTTTTTTTTTTTTTTTTTTTGACTTCCTTTATTTCCATTACATAGTCTTGATTTAGATCTTGCCATAGTTTTCTTTTTTTTCGCCAGCATCAATTAAATTTCATCTTTCATTTCTGTTGATTGGCTCACCTGTTGACAAGGTCAGATTCCTGAGATGGTAAAAAAAAAAAAAAAAAAAAAGGCTGGTAATCCAATTAGCAGATTTCTGGAATACAGCAGGTGTCCCAGTCCAGCATATGTATTCATTCACTACACATCCTCCTTGTGTATTGTGATTCTAAAATGAGAAAGAACATCTTTGAAGAGTAGAATCTCACACATACATGAGCGCCAAAGTGGTTTTCAGTGCCTGTTATTAACCGCACAAAGCTTCCGAGGTTGAACGTTTTCAAGCCTGACCTGTCCTTCTATCCTTTTTACCAACAAATAAAGAATCAAATTGACGCCTTTGTTCGCATTGATTGCCTTTAACCATTATCAGAATTAAGGAACACACACATGCACACACAAGTATGGTTCTAAGAGAGATTTCTCCCCTTGAATGCGGGCCACGATTGAAGTGTTCGTTTGAGCGCCTTCTGCAAACTCATTTCACTTGATGGATGTCGGCAAAGTTGATTCTGCCCACTTATTCGTTTGAGTTAGAAGGGATGGCGAAAGGGAGGGTGAGAGGAAGTGTAGCTGTAACGCGGTGGCTTGTTTCGCTAATAGCCTCCTGTAATTTAAACCCTGAACCTGACAACAGTCTTTGTTATGGATTTGACCTCAATCACTCCTGCGTACTCTCACTCCAAAGAGCTTCAGGTCCATTCATCATATTGCTTTGAGCGAGCTAGATCAGATTGTATATTCCATTAGGGTAATTTGCCAGGCGTGTACTGTTGCGTGTGTATGTGTGTCTCTCTGTGCTAACCTGGATTGATTCCCCTCCAAAGAAACCCTCTGTAACACTTCTACCAATCAGAAGACAAGTGCTTTTCATCACACTTCATCACAAACTCAAGCTAAAAGGTATGTAACATCTCTGGCTTTATGTGTGCATGTCTATCTATCTATCTATCTTTATAAATGTGTGTGTGTGTGTGTGTACTGTATATATACACAGTAAACAGTATATATATATATATATATATATATATATATATATATATATATATATATATATATATATATATATAATAACTGTCAAATTCTGTTTACTAATTTATGTTTGGCAGAATAATTTTGTAAAAATGTCGAGTAAAATTAGTACATATGTAGAGTAAAATGTACACTGTAAAGCTGTAATTTACAAAACAAGAAAATATCATTTTAAACCAGTAAATTCAGCAATACACACTGCTACTAAAATCTGTTTCCACCATAATGATGCAGTTGGTAAAAGAAAAAGCTTCATGAAGAATAATGAAGAAGGTCATCATGAACAGCTTTTCCACAAGCTGAAGTATATAGATGGATTCATTCATGCAAACACAAAACACCATCATGGTAACACAACACTTAAATAATGCATTAAACATACATTAAACAAAAGAAGATGCAACATAAAACCCAAATGTACATAACTGATAAGAAAAACTATTAAAGGGATGGGTCACGACGTTGTTGTTTTTTTTTTTTTTTTTTTAGGATTGATTATGTTTATGGGGTGCAGTCTAACATGTGTTAATGCTTCGTTAAAAAAAAAAAAAAAAACATTATTTTTTTACACAATTTTCCTTTATTCCACAACCTTACCACTCCCTTTTCTGAGAAAAACGCTGATAATTTCCTGCTTTTATGAAGCCCCTCCCTCAGAAATAGGTGATGGGCTCTGATTGGTTAGCTAGCCCAGTGTGTTGTGATCATAGACTGTATAAAAACATGGATGTAGTGTCAGTGACGTCACCATAGACTGCTGAACAGCGATTTTGAAGCTCAAAGTGTGCAGCGCGGGTCATTTCATAACGAGTTTATTTTGTATTCAAAAGCCCTTAAAATAATGAAAAAGAAAAATGCAATACTTATGTTTACTACTATTATGGAGTATGATTTACAAGAAAAACCCTAGCCCCGCTCCAAGATTATTTATTTTTTTTTATCTATTTTTTCCCCTTTTGTTCTCTCTCTTTCTGTTGTATGTAGATGCACCTATTCTATTCTGTACATTGTAAAGTGAAGATGTATTGATATGGCCAAGTTGTTTGTACATTAATGTGTGTTCAAAAAAAAAAAAAAAAAAAAAAGTGTGCAGCGCGGGCTGTCGCCATGTTGGCAGCACGTCACCACGTGACTCTCCTGGATAATCGAAAATTGGCAAAAAGGCGGGAGCTAGTTGTTGAAGCCACGCCCACCTAGCGCGACGGCATTGTCAGCAGCGGCAATCCACCTGTCACTCAAGTGGCCACGCCCTTAATTAATGCAGAACTTTAACGCTTAATATAATTTAAACGGATGAGTTATAAGAAAATTTACCCCCCCTCACAGTTGTCATGAAGGGCAAAATTAGCAATATAGACCAAAATCATTTTTTGCACCAGGCTGTAAACATTTTTTTTTTCTGCTGTAAAGTTGGGCATTTTAACATGGGGAGTCTATGAGACTGACTCTCCTTTGCAGCCAGCCTCAAGAGGCCAGTCGATGAATTACAGTTTTAGTCACTTCCTTGTTGGCTTCATGAGAGAGAGCGGGAGGTTGCTGCTCGGTTGTGATTAGCTTAACCGCCTCTAGTGTGCGTCTAAATGTCCCACCCCTCACCTCAGCGCCAGGTGATCCGGTTTTGTTGTAAACAATGGCGTCATTGATATTGCTTATCAATTTGAGCCCGATTGAGAATCAGAGGATATTATTGAAGAGGATCGTGCAGAACCGGTGCAAGCACTGCTTTTAATGGTAGGCCTATGTTTTTTTGTTTGTTGTTGTCTCAAACTTTTAGATAGCTATTTGTAAATGCTACTGCTAATGTTAGCTTTTTAAATAAAAGTTTATAAAGTCAAACGACAGCTTTATGTGCTTTACAGATGAACTGAAGTCTTTATTCATTCGAAATGTCCAATAATAGATCATCTTTGACTCGGTAATGCAAGTTCATGATCCGATTCGTGAACAGATGATTCTTTTGAGTCAGTCTTTAAAAAAAATAATTTCCTTTGTTTAACGAAACCAGTGTGGAAACCAATGGTTCACAAACTGGATAGATCTGAGGTGCAGGGCTCGCAAAATCGCTAGTCCGACGTCCCGGGGCTATTGTGTTTTACAGTCGGGCTCCAAAATTAAACTGTAATTCCAGTCAGACATAATATATATAAAGTATATATATAAAATCTCTCTCTCTCTCCCTCTCACACACACACAGGGCTGGGGAGTAACAAAATACATGTAACGGCATTACGTATTTAAAATACAAAATATGAGTAACTGTATTTCGTTATAATTACATTTTAAATAAGGGGTAAACAGATTACAGTTACATCCGAAAAGTATTTTAGATTACCAGTGACCTAAAATACCCTGACCCTGAGCGACGGTATTTCTTGAATAGTGATGTAAAATTCCTAACTTGATTCGCGTTGTTCACTCGCTTGAAGGGGTGAAACGGATCGTAGTTGATCCTTTGCACTTGTATCTAAATCTTGCCGATTCAAGCGTTTTAAACCATTCGCGCGCACTCATTCAAAGCACGCGCTGAGAGCAGCGTTTCAGACAATGCGCTTACACAGAATTGATTCCTCTTTCGCGTATCCTTGCTTCTGAATGGACACATACACACAAAATAATCTCAAAATAATTGTCTCTGCAAGTATTCTCGTAAACACAGTCTGTTATGTCTTAAGTGGAGAAAGAAATCTCCCTTGTATTATTATATTGGATCCGCGCATTCGGTCTTAAAGGGGCAGCAGCCTTTAAATACTTGGTGTTCCATTAGTGGCACCTGCTGTCAGAGAGTGACATTTGCGTCTCATTCACAAAGGTAAAATCGGACCATTCTGTTTTTACTTCAGTTTTTTTTTAATTGTACAATCCAAATAACAAGTATTTAGCATCTTTTTTTGTTTAAATTTAGATACTCTTTTTTTTTTGAAATTTAGGATTTGTTTTAAAATTTCAAGTTAGTTTTATTATTTAACATTTCAATTTCACAAAGAAATATGAAACATTTTGTCTTTTGTCTAATAATAAAAAGGACACATTTTCATTTATAATTTATCTTAAATCTCATTTTGTAAAAAATAAATAAATATATAAATAAATTGTAAGAAAATTGTATGGTGTAATCTGTATTGTGAATTTTATCGCATCATAAGTTTATTGAATCGTTACATCCAGATATGCTACTAGTGTTTGCTGATCATGCTGATTTGTCCATAGTAAAGTTCAGCCGATGTCTTTTTTTTTGGTCTAGTTAAATTCATTGTTGGCCCCTGAGGTGTGTTTCCCAAAAGCATCGGTAATAACAACATTGCTTGCGACCGAAACAAGCCCGATCACTTCTCCATAGAGAGGATTGTCATCACTCAAAGTTTGGTCCATTCATTAAACAAATCTATTGTATAACTTGGACAACTGTGCTAGTTGTTTTGGCTGCTTTTATTATGTGTTTGGTGTGTCTGGATTTGTGTTGAAGCTTGGAATGCAGCATGAAACAGCACGGAATCCCATTCATTGTTTTCAAATTGAATTTATATTGATTGGAAGATTTAAATGACATAAAATATTTTTGTTGCTCTATTCTTTTTGAATATTTTTGATGTTCTTACAAATAAAATGCAAAGAAAACACAAATCTTATAGCTGGTAGATGTCGGAAAGCATAAAAACAAGACATCTAGTTAATATGTTCCTTCGTGTTACAAAGCTTAAGTATTTCAAAGTATTCTAAAGTATTTAGATTAAGTTACTAAACCTGAATAATCTAATGAAATACGTTACTGATTACTTTTTAATGCTTGTATTTTGTAATCTGTAGTGAAATACATTTTGAAAATAGCCTTCCCAGCCCTATATATATATATATATATATATATATATATATATATATATATATATATATATATATATATATATATATATATATATATATTTTACCTGGAATATACCTGATGGCTCAAAGAATAAATCTGCTACAAGTACAAAGCTACACAAAAATAACTAGCAATTCATATTCTGTTCAAGCAAAGCTCTTGAAATTAGAATATTATTATTATGTTTCACATAGCAGTAAAGAGCACTCATGAATCGCTGCTCGAGTTGTGGCCATTGAAAGGTATAGCAGTGTGATATACTGTATAAAGTTAGAGAGGTTAAAAATAATCACTGTTTTGGAGATATGGGTTAATTTCAAATGTACGTAATAAGAGAGAATACAACTTCTGGCTGTAGTGTCTGTGTAGCATGAACTTTAGAGGAAGCTGATCTGCCAGTCCAATGCACCAGGGGATAAATTAAAGTCTTCACTACCAGCCCATACTAATGCTGAAGCTCTGTCTGGAGAAGAGCCTAGTCTCATAATTAACACTGTGATTCAGAGAGCTCCAGACACACACAGTCTTCACATACCCACTCTGAATAAATACATATATCAAATCAACCCATTTAAGAATGATAGCCCGATGATGTTTAGGTGATAGACGCAATGAATGAAGCTACTGGCCGAAATGGTTGTGAAACATGATAAAAGGGGATTTTAAATTTTAGAGATGTGCTTTCGGTGAGGCTTTCTGGCTGATGTAATTATACGAGCTGTAGTCCGTATTAATCAGTAATCTGATTTATGAATTTATATGAAACTGTAATAATATATTCCACTGAGACAAAATCTCCTGCTACATTAAAATACAAGTTTTAGGTTTATTTTGGGAGATTCTCTAACACTTTTTATTGACAGAGACAGTAGAGAGCTAATACAGTATGTATATGTATATATATATATATATATATATATATATATATATATATATATATATATATATATATATATATATATATATATAGAAATATATATATATGAGAAAAAGGTGGAAATGGGATCAAGATACAACATAGAACAAATTCAAACCTGGATTTCCAAAGTGTTTGTCATGCTAAAGGTCGTAGTTCTGGCAAGTATATAATGATAAAAATGACAAAAAACAAAACAAAAGAAACAAATGACATTTTATGATAAATGATAAATAAATTATATAAATGAATCATGGTATTAAAGATTGGAGTAATGGCTGCTGAAAATTCTGCTTTATAAATATCTAAATATTTTCATATATAAAATTATTTTTTGTTAATTAATCAATTCATTCCTGGTGCCACAGTTCTTATGTAAACATGCTTTTTCTTAACTAACTGCATCTCTGTGGTTACCATCTCAGTGTGTTGGCAGTCTTCATCTCTGAACAGCTTTGGCGAGTCACACCAGCCCTTCTCCTCCAATTTCACAGCAGTTTTACCCCAGGATAAATAATGCCCTGTTTTCAGAGGAAAAAAAGGGGTAAAACATCACATTATGATTCATCAGTCTGAGGTTTTTTGATTAAAACTCCCTCAAAAAAAAAAAAAAACCTTTCTATTTGCCTCGTACCCTCGCCAACCCCCTGCCTCTCTTATTTATTCCATAGCTAGTGAGTGCTAACTTTTTTCTTTTCTCCCTCACTGCTTTTTCTTGGCATAATTTGATTGTGTGAAATGACCATGAAAAAACTATTACATCAGGTCCTTAGCTGTGACGAACACAAACAGGCGGTGGGGCTTGTTTACAGAAGGCCTGACGGTAATGGCTTTTTCCTGAGGTGTTGAAAAGAGAGTTCGCACAGTCAGTGGTTGGACGGAAATTTCAAAGAGCACCAAGTAGGCTTTCAGAGAGCTTCCCTGCCAACACACACTCTCACACACACACAGAAGTGGCAGGAGAAGATAAGGTCGCAGATATCTGTATCGCCATTTGATTTGTGAGTGTTGAGAATTCTGAACGTGAAAGTTTTGCAGAGAAATTACAAGCAAATTAATTTATTTATGTATTATTATTATTATTATTATTATTTTTTATTAATTTTTTTGGAAGAGTCTTTCTACATTTCAATAGCTCTAGTAGTTTGGATGCTGTGTAGATCATCAGATATGACATTATAGTGCTTTGGAAGCGTTTTTTTTTTTTTAAGTTTCTTATGTTCAACAAAATATAATTTATTCATTTAAATATATTTGTTAAATTGTCACTGAAACACATCAACTGTTTTTAATGATTTCTGAAGGATCTTGTGACACTGAAGGCTGTTGTTGTTCCTTTGCCTTCACAGGAATAAATTATACACGTAAATAAATTCAGCTATTATTTTGTCTTGTGGACTTTATGCAAACATATTTAAAGCAAAATATTTTATTCAAGACAGTACAAAATAAAAATTGAAAGTGACGTGACATACAGCCAACTATGGTGATCCATACTCAGAATTCGTGCTCTGCATTTAACCCATCCAAAGTGCACACACACAGCAGTGAACACACACACGTGAACACACGGTGAGCCCAGGGAGCAGTTGGGGGTTCAGTGCCTTGCTCAAGGGCACCTCAGTTTGTGGTATTGCCGGCCCGAGACTCAAACCCACAACCTTAGGGTTAGGAGTCAAACTCTCTAACCACTAGGCCACGACTTCCCACAAAAAATAACATGCATTTTGTATGATCCCTCTTATTTTAGTAGAATGATTAATATTTTGCAGATTCTGCAAGGTAGACATACACAACCAGTCAAAAGATTTTGAACAGCAAGCTTTTTAATGTTTTTTAAAAAAGTCTCTTCTGCTCACCAAGCCTGCATTTATTTGATCCAAAGAAAAATGTAATTTATTCCTGTGAGCTTTTAGCATCATTACTCCAGTCACATGTTATTTCAGATATCATTCTAATATTCTGTTTTGCTATTATTATTATTATTATTATTATTATTATTATTATTATTATGTTGACAACAGCTGAGTAGAATTTTTTTCAGGTTTCTTTGATGAATAGAAACTTCAGAAGAAAAGCATTTATCTGAAATATAAATTTTGTAATATTATAAATGTCTCTATCCTCACTTTTACAATTTGTAGCATCCTTGCTAAATATTATTACATGCTAAATAGTATTAATTAACCATTCTTGTTTATATATATGCTGTATAGTGTATAATGTTACAAAAGCTATTTTTTCTTTTTTTTTTGTAGATAAATCTAAGGATATTTCTATTCATCAAAGCATCCTAAAAAAAAGTACTCAACTGTTTTAAATATTGATGATGATGATGATAATAGTAGTAGTAATAATAATAATAATAATAATAATAATAATAATAATAAATGTTTCTTAAACAGTAAATCAGCATATTCAAATGATTTCTGAAGTATCATGTGACACTGAAGACTGGAGTGATGATGCTGAAAATTTAGCTTTGATTACAGGAATAAATTACATTTTGAAATATATTTTAAAATAGGTTCAAATAGAAAGCACACACTATTTCACAATATTACTGCTTTTGCTGTATTTTGGATCAAATAAATGCAGGCTTGGTGAGCAGAAGAGAATACTTAAAAAAAAAAAAAAAAAAAACCTTACTGTTCTAAAACTTTTGACTGGTAGTGTAAATTGCAGTTACAGTAAAACTATTTCTGAGGTCCTCCTAATGCATACAATGCACGCTTTTTCCTTTGGGAATGTAAAGTCCAGACTCCACAAAATGAAGTACCATTACTTACATACTTTACACCACTGTAAACTGGCTACTCTAGAAAGTGTCCATGAAATACAAATCTGTCAAGTTCTGTAAATGTATTCGATTTCATTTACCTGAAAAAGTCGGACTTGATAGGAACATGAAAAGCACAATGCCCTGTCTTGTGTCCTTTGCCTCTAACTTTCTCCCCCCGCCCCCACCTCCATTCCCTTTATACCACCAGGGTCAAGGCTTTCCTCACCCACAACATTTCTCTCCACATCTCGTGGTTTTGAACTACATCCAGCGCCATGCAAGACAACTTCATCAAAGTGTCGCGGGTCCTAACGTGTCATCCCGCTGATCAAAAACATACAGTTCCATTTTCACCTCTCGCAACTGAGGAGGAGAAAAAAAAAATCTTCAAAGGACAGTCAGCTTCTTTCTAGCACGCACGTAACATGGTTTGTGATGCTGCCAATTTCTCTGATAATTCTCCTCTGGGGATGGCGTGAAGAAGAGAGGATAGGAAGAACGGACGGGATGGGGAACTAAAAGGAGAGATGTGCGGAAGAATGCAACATTTTGGTGCAAAAAAATAGGTAATATTCATTAGGTTCATCATTAAGATAAACAGTGCTTAATGACACCTGTTTTAATTGGCCTTGGCACTTAATAACGATCCATTTAATTTATTGCATAGCTATCTGCTCATCTCCCCTCAGGGTACACTAATCTCAGAATGAGAGATCGAGAGAAAGAGGAAGAAAGAAAGGAAGTTCTGCATTTCAGTGAGTAATTTAAAGATCACTTAAGAAGGAGCGTCATTCAGTTCAATTTAACAACATTAATTGCACGGTATCAAAGCCATTCTTTCCACATTTCATTCTTTTTCTCTCTGTTTCCAGCTTTTCCATTCTCCTAAATCTTATTCTGTCGGGGAATGCTAATCAGATCCATTGGTATAAAGAAAGGAGTTGATCACTATGTGCAGTCAGTATTTTAGATGCTTGTCGTGGGAAAATCCACACAGGAATCGTCCTGACATTTTCATCTGCCCTGCAGAGCAGGAACAAAAAAAAAAAAAAAAAGCCTGACTGTACAGGAACATTTCAGACAAATGAATCCAGTCCATCCTCAAAGATTAAACTTCAATGTTTTCTGTAAAACTCAGTAAAATTTAGACCAACAGATTTTTAAGATCATGTGCAAAGTGTCTCATATGATATCTTTTTCCTGTCGGTAAGAATCAGTTTCTCAGTCTAAGTGACAACGGTACAAAGAGCCAATCAGTGTAAGTTATATACTGTATAATTTCTGCTGTGACATTTTAGGTGTATGCCGCACATCATGCATCGCTGCACCTCAGAGAGAAAATGATTATGGCCACCCTGAGGTCAGGAACAAAAGAAAATTGCAGTAGGTGACGGACAAGCTTGGCAACGTTGCATGTTATCCAAATTCCACTTTACATAATAGATGGATGTTACCCACTGTGCCCTTGTGATTGGAAACAGGGGCATGCCAGGCTGTCAGAGAGCTAATGACTCTAGCCCGCAAACAATTTTCTGTACAGTCACTGAAGAAAAACAAAGTAGTTTTTATAGTTTTGAATAACTTTGATTTATTTGACTTGACTTTGACTTGACACACTTCATTCCTGTGAAGAAAATAAATTAACCACATGTTTTTCCTGTGCAAATACTCATTTTGGAATTTTTGGAAATCTGTCAAATGTCTAAGACAACTGGGGAGTTAGAGGCTTTAAAAAGCGAGCAAGATTTAAAAGATTAAAGATTTAACAGCAAGAAGAAATCAATTTTAAAGTGTGAATATTGCCCATTTCTGCTGGTGAAATGAAACATAGTCTTCAATTCTCTGTAAATTCCTGATATCAAAGACTGATGCTGTTTGCATTGATTTGTGTTTATTGTGTGCTGTTTAAGTAGCCGAGCAGTACTCCATATCACTTGGACTAATGTAAATTACTTATGAAACGTAGTCAAAAGTACATATTTCTGTGTAGCTCATTATACCCGCATCAGCTTCTAATATAAGGAAGGAAAGATGAAAGTGAATTTAAGCAAGATTATGTGACCGTTTGTGCTTTGAAAGAACATATTACTTTTTATATGCAGGCATTGTTGAGTCCATGTGAGAACACAGAGCTTATTTTGGTTTTTGTATCTCTCTGCCTATCTGAATGACTGATCCCTCCTTCCTGTATATTGTACATGTGTTTTTATTAAATGTTTAGGTCAGGGGTTGGCAATAGTGGCTTTCATGGACACAGCGATAATGTAGTTTGCTCTGCTTTTGTGGTCTATACAGTAAAAACAGTAATATTGAGAAATATTACAATTTTAAATAACTGTTTTCTATTTTAATATTTGTTTGAAAACAAAGCTGAATTTTCAGCAGCCATTACTCCAGTCTTCAGTGTCACGTGATCCTTCAGGAATTGTTCTTTGATGAATAAAAAATTCAAAAGAACAGTGTTCATATGAAATTTAAATGATCAATTTAATATAATATATAAAACGTATTGGTCCCAAACTTAAGAACGGTGGTCTTATATATATATATATATAGTCTACTGACAAGAAACATATATATTATACTTTTCTAGGTCAAAATGGATACAAAACTTGTATACTCTATAGCTTGTGGTGGTGATAAATTAATAAACATGTAGTGTCAACTTTGGCCACAGTCTTGCAAGCTAAGTGAAAACAGACTTTTACATGAAGCTAACTGGCAAACAATTAGCATGATACTGTTAATCATTTAGGGGTCATTTCACTAATACTGTCTGTCATGATGTGGATACAGATGATTTTATTCCAATAATTCTGCAGCTGAAAAAGTCACTCAAAACCTCATCAAACACCCAGAAGTACAAAGCAAAGGTCATTGCGCACTGAATCCAAAATTTTTGCATGTTAAAAAATAAATACGACCTTATGTTGTCAATCACATTGACACACTGCCTCCGAAACTTTTGTCTGTCATAAAAAAAGAAAAAAAAAGAAAGTTGAATCAGATTCTATTTTCTGCATTATCACATCCGTAGCATGCATTCTGATAGGAAAGTATGGCGAATACAAAAAAAAAAAGATAGTTAGATAGTTCACCCAAAAATGAAAATGTGATGTTTATCTGCTTACCCCCAGGGCATCCAAGATGTAGGTGACTTTGTTTCTTCAGTAGAACACAAACCAAGATTTTTAGCTCAAACCATTGGAGTCTATCAGTTTATAATGTAAGTGAATGGGAATCACGGCTAAAACATACCTGTACAAAAAAAAAAACAAAAAAAAAAACATACAACCAAAACCAAATTAAACCCTGCGGCTTGTGACGATACATTGATGTGCAAAAGGATCGGTCTGTGCAAGAAACTGAACAGTATTTATAACAAGGTATTTTTTTTATTTTTTTTTTTATTTTTTTTTTTTACCTGATTCACGCAATGTCCAAACTGTTAGAACTCTCCTGAGCGTGTTCTCAGCAGCAGGTAGCCAGGCGTGTGAGGCGTCTTCTTCTTCTCAAGCGCCTAGCCGCCTGCTGCTGAGAATGTGCACAAGAGGACACGCTCCGGAGAGTTCTAACATTTTGGACATTACGTGAATCAGAGGTAAAAAATACGATATAAATACTGTTCAGTTTCTTGCACAGACCGATCGTTTTACACATCAATGTATCGTCATGAGCTGCAGGGTTTTGTTTGGTTTTGTTTGTGTTTGTCTTTTAGTTCTATGTTTTAGCCGTGATTCCCATCCATTTACTTTATAAACTAATAGACTGTAACGGTTTGAGCTAAAAATCTTGGTTTGTGTTCTACTGAAGAAACAAAGTCACCTACATCTTGGATGCCCAGGGGGTAAGCAGATAAACATCAAATTTGATCCCTTTAAGTCATAAAATTACATTTTACTATTACTAGAAGAATACTATGTCTGTTCATTTACTGTTTAATAAAAATTGCTAATAAAGTCTACAACTGCAAACATGTTTAAGTTTACTGTATATGCTTGACAAAAGTGCTTTGTGGTAACTTTTCAGCTTATGTTATGTGCATACATTATGGTTTGAAAATTCAAATTTCAGATATGACTGAGTAATTAATGCTGTAAAACAAAACATGAAGGTCTCTTGAAGTAATGTTATCCAAAGACCTTATTTTACTCATAAATCCCATTTTTTGTTCTTATAAACCATTCAAAATTCCTGAGTGAGCCCATGGCTAATTTTTTTCTGGGTTTCAAAATGGACAGCTTTGTAGCCTCAGAGAAGCACTTCAAAAATATATTTTCACCTTGCCCTTCAGGGCTCCATATTGTGTATGAGTTTTGACTCTGTCTCAGAGAATATTTCTATACCTCGATTTTGTGTTATTTATAGTTTAATATAAATACGAAGACACAACTGAATCACAGGATGCTTTTAAGATGGAATGTTTGTGTAAGTGTATTCTCCTTTCTCCTTATACTTTGCCTAGTCTTTGCTTACTGCATGTCTGATTCTTTAAAAAGACTTCTTTTGTTTTTTCACGAAATGAGAAACTCTAAGGAGACTCTCGGTAATGTCCCAGCATATGAAACAATCAAACAGATGATAATAGCTTTAATAAGGGGTTGAGAGAGAAGGAGATGCGTAGGTCGGCCTCTTTCTACTGAGCTCCATGGCGTAAGATTGTTCTTGTCCCTTTGGGATGGAGTCTAATTGTTTACGAACTACGTTCTACACTCATAACATCTCATTTGGGACGTTTCTCATGACTTGTGAAATTAAAACATAATAGAGCCTTTAAGAGTATCCGTATATTTTATTTACACATAATGAATTGCTTTGATTTGGTGTTTTCAGAGGAGGGAGTCTCTGATTAAATTTTGCATTAATGAATAAAGTTTGCTGTTGACTTCGCCTGGTCTCTGGGGCTTGAGACAGCAGCCACAGCTGAAATATAATTGATTTCCTTTTGTTTTATTCTGTTGTTTAGTTTCCTTTCCCTTCAATGGGGAGAATCACTGATAGTCTTTAACATTACCCCACCCACTGTGCTGTGGAAAGCACAGGAAAGAAAGAGACATGCAGAGAGAGAGAGAGCGAGAGAGAGCGGGTAAAACCCACAAGTGCTTAATGTGACAATACATTGAAGGAACATTTCCTCTTTCAAAGTCTGTTTTCGGGCGAAGAGGCGGATGGCCCCAGGTGTAATGCTATATAAGTCCCATGCTTCCAGAAAACAGATTTTTACTGTCACACTGTCATGGGTATTGCGAGATGGTATGACCTACTTGCACCCCACTAATACAGGGATCAAAACAGTCTTCAGGGTAGAGACCCATATTTCTGATCTCAAAGCTGCTGCCATCCATTGTAAACTACGAATATGTGTGTGTGTGTGTGCGCAAGTGCGCATGTGTCTCCACATGAGAAATTAATCAAAGATGGCATCCTTAATGTCCTCACGAGCTGTCATGATTTATGTCATAACCTCACTGTCTGATGATCTAGTGTAATTAGAGCGAGGACTGATGAGGGAGTTTGACGAGTGGTGGTGGCTCAATGGCTACAAATCTGGCCTGTTAGCTAAAAGGTTGCAGGTTCAATTTCAAGTAGAAGTGATTTAGAAACTGGAAAGTTATATGCTTAAAATATCTTCCTATCACCTCTGTGCCCTTGGGCAAGTTACTTAATCCCAGTTTGCACCTGTGGGTCTGTGTCTGTGAATTGTGTAATATACTTACCTTTGGGTCCCCAAAAGGGAGTTACAGAAATTAAAATGTACCTAGATAGACCTTACTAAAATTCTTGTCTCAGAGCATTGTAGAAACGTACCATATTCAGTAATGAAAACAAATTCAGACAGATTTGTAGCTGATACTGGGGAACTTTTTAGTGTTGTGAGCACTTCTCCTCTCTTTATAAATCCATTGTTATTGTCCAAAAAAAAAAAAAAAAAAAAAATTTTGACAATTGAACACAAGTTGCCCTCTCTGACAACATGCCCCAATAGCAAGACAAACAGCACTGTGTCATGCTATTTGGACTTAAGTTGTCATATGTACACTACCATTCAAAATTTTGTGGTCCGTAAGAATTACAGTAAAGACATTAATAATAATAAATGCTGAAATGTATGGCAGTTTCCACAAAAATATTAAGCAGCACAACTAAAAACGAAAAATAATATAATATAATATAATATAATATAATATAATATAATATAATATAATATAATATAATATAATATAATAATATGAAGAAATGTTGCTTGAATCTGAATGATTTGGCTTGAATGAAAATGTAGCTTTGTTATTACAGGAATAAATTACATTTTAAAACATAAAAAAAAATGTAATATAAATCAGAACATTTCACAATATTAGGATGTTTACTGTATTTTTGATCAAATTTTCAAAAACATCACACGACCCCAAACAATCAAGACCATTTATTATAATTTCATTTTTAAATCAAACATCATTCAAGTCATTGTTTCAGTCAATAGAAATTCTAATTAAAATTGTATAAAATTACAAGATGTAATATATACCATATACTTTAATATAATATGCATACAAACATACATGTATATGTGACAGCTTGCCCCAATGTACATGGAAAAACACCCTGTTCCATAGCTCAGCCTTTCAGTTTAAACATCTTCATGTGTATACTGTATGTAGGATGTATGTCATTTCAAGTGTGTGCAACTAGAATTCTAACTCGGTTACCGAGAAAACACCCATGTGAGAACTTGCCCCTGTCTGTTCTAGATAGCGATGTAAGATTATGTTGTTTTCCCTTATGTAGGTTTGCAAGCTAGAGTTTGAACCTTTGAAATTGAAGGTTTGCCTTTGTCCTGTCTCAGTTGGTGTGCTTTTACACATGGTACACTAGGAAACTGCTTTTGTCATCTTTCCATACAGACTCAAGTGTGGTTCTTTTATGAGTTCAGAAAATGTTTTTCACACTAATCTAACAAACCAAACCTCAGGGTCAGTGAAGTCCAAGTCTGTGGCTGGTTGTGTAGCAGGGGCCTTATGCCTACTATGACTCTTGACAAAAGTCTTTATCTTCCCACTGCTCATAATTCCCTTGGAGAAGTGGACAAGGCGCCCTTGAGCGTTTGCACCAATGCCTCTGCCAATTCCCTGCCCTTTCCTGAGGGAGAAATCCATAGCCGATTAACGGGAATCTGTTTGCAAACACAGAACGCTCTGAAGATGGAGTTGCCACTAAGCACCACAACTGTGGCCTGGCTTAATCTGAATTCTAGGAAAGCTTCAAGGAGGAATATATCACAGACACAAAAAGAAGAAGAAGAAACGTAAACCCTCAGCGAGATTCTAAACTCTCTTTCATACACAGTAAATTATTCATGACTCTATGAACTGGAGTCAAAGTCAATGATAAATGTGCTGGAGTCTATCATCCACACTTCATTAAATTCCCGCCTTCCCTATAAGACTACCAGAGTGGAGGGAGAGAGAAAGAGAGAGAAAGATACACATAGATAGATTAAATACAGAGTCTTTACAGACAAGTGTTTCAGATAATTTTTTATAAGAATCAATGACATACAACGAAAAATAGATATATAAATATCATGTTTGTATCATGTGGCCTTACTGTGATTAACGTAAGAGCTGATAAAGCTTGTAGTCTAATATATTATTAGATATTTCATTGATGAAATGGGTAAGTCCCATGAGACTTCAAAGACTCTTAAAGTGACATGTAATCAAAGTCCACTCAAAGCAAACATAAGCTGTTTTTATGCATTTGTTTGTTTTTCTTTGGTTATTTCAGCCAGTGCTTTGAGGATGGAGTGTTTACCGTGGCTTGACCATCTCTCCTAGTTCATCCAAAGCAGATTAAAGGAAGGAAGAGGAACACTTTGATGTTTTTCCTTACCGGGTTTTTTCTTTTTTTTTCTTTATAATTTATATATATATATATATATAATATATATATATATATATATATAAACTGGTTGCACTGAACAATGTATAGGTGGTATAGAAGCTGCAGTGCTGGTCCATCCACAGAGTCGTGACTTAACCTGTTGCAGATTGTAAAGCACTTTCTGGTGCCTTTTAAAATCAAGTGGCACTACAGAGATGATACCTAGGAATTGCTGAACTTTCCCTCATATTTGAGAGTGACATGGCACTTAGATACCAAACGTCAGGTGTCTTATAAAACAGTCTGTCATGTTTCAGGGTGGTGACTAATGAAGTTCACAAGCAACTTTGAGGGAAACAGCATGGGTCAATGACATGATAATATTTTTTTGACTTGAATTCACCTATTTTATGATGAGCATGTTTTTATTTTCTGTATTGCCATTTATTTTTGATGGATGGCATGAAGTAAAAAAAAAAAAAAAAAAAAAAAAGTAGTTTAGCATATTTTTTCTTAGGAAATAAATAACTTTTTTTTTATTCGGTTTGCAAAATATCATGTGTGTCTCCCCAATAATTATTTATAATATTAATGTTATTTAATAATACAAATATTATCTATAATTATACAGTCAAACCAAAAATGATTCAGACACCAGATGTAATTTTTTATTGATTTTATTTTATTGTATTTTTTTATTTTTTACTAGTGGGTACAGGACACTATAGTTCATTTATGTAAGTGAGGATTGCAAAATATAATATACTGTGACCTATTATTTAAAAACATTCTTCATATAATGGACTACCATTAAAACTGCTAAAAATTTAGGACCAAAAATTATTCAGACACTTTGGCCTGACCATGTTTTGCTTAAGTGTTTTTTCTTTAATTGCTAATGTGAACTTTTTACACCTTAGGCCCTGTTCACACGAATACATTTTTATTTTATTTTTTTAAACCGCAGTTTTTTCTACGCGGTTTGGCCTTTCGTCCACATGCAATTGCAGCACCAGGTCACTGAAACCAAACATTTTTGAAAACGCCTGCCAGGGTGAAGATTTTAAATTTTTTTTGGCTTGTGCATGCGCTGTTATCTCCGCCTACTGGAAACTTTTTCAGGCTTCTGATTGGCCAACATGGCTTTACAGTAGAGATTATATTGCCACCTGTTGTTTTGGCATGCTCTTCACAGTGAGCATGCATTTGCGTTTTCATGTGGATGGAGATTTTATTTTATTTTTTTAAAAATGGAAGAAGGAAAAACGTCTCAGGTTACGCATGTAACCATGGTTCCCTGAGAAAAGGGAACTCCATGCTGCGTCCTCTAGAGGGTGCTATGGGAATGGTATACCAACGCCGCCATGCTGATGGATGAGTGACCAGATAACAGTTTCCCCAAGTCAAGACTTAAGGAACAGCATCCCTGCTAGCGAAACTGCTAGGCTTTACAGCAGGCTCAACCTCTAACCATCATAGACTAACACACCCACCAGAGTCTGGAGCTCTAAGAGTGGAGGTCTCAGCATAATGCCTCTCTAAACCGAGAGGGAGATCTAGCTACACTCCACGCCAGAGGCAGGTAGTGAGGCTCAAATAGAAAGAGCCTACAACTCACCTTACTGCCTAAGCAGAGCCCTGGGGAGTGGAGGCTTCAGCAGGATGACTCTCTGAAATGAGAGGAAACCTAACAACGCTTGACCCTGGTAGGGGAGCTCTTACGAAGTGGAGGCCTCAGCATAACGACTCTCTAAACTGAGAGGAGACCTAGCCACACTCAGCGTCAAAGGCAGTTAGTGAGGCTCAAAAAGAAAGAGCCTACAAACTCCTGTTACCACCAAGGACGGAGCTCTAAAAGCAGAGGCTTCAGCCGAATGACTCTCCTAAGCGAGAGGAAGCCTAACAACACTCAGCCCTGTAGAGAAACTCTTAAGAGTGGAGGCCTCAGCATGACGACTCTCTAGAACGAGAGGAGACCTGACTGCATTCAGCGCTAAAGACAGTTAGAGAGGCTCACAAAAAGGAGCCTACCTACCAATAGTACTGTCTAAGTGGAGCTATGGAGAGCGGAGGTTTCAGCAGAATGACTCTCTTAAAGGAGAGGAAACCTAACAACACTCAATCCTAGTTTGAGCTCTTAAGAGTGGAGGCCTCAGCATAACGACTCTCTAGAACGAGAGGGGGCCTGACAACACTCGACACTAAAGACAGTTAGCGAGGCTCATAAAAAGGAGGCTACATTCTTTATCCCCGTTTAAACGGAACTCTGGAGAATAGAGGCTTCAGCAGAGTGACATTCTTAGATGAGAGGAAACCTACAATACTCAATCCTAGTTTGAGCTCTTAAGAGTGGAGGCCTCAGCATGACAACTCTCTTAGAGTAAGAGGAGGCCTGACAACACACAGCGCTAAAGACAGTTAGCGAGACACTGTCTGACCGGAGCTCTGGAGACCGGTGGCTTCAGCAAAATGACTCTCTTAATGAGAGGAAACCACAAACAACTCTCACCCAACAAAATACACTTATAATGAAACCTGGTTCCCGACCTTCAGACTGGATCCTCATCATTGGTCAGGTCTCAGGGTCCATTTCTTAAGTGCACCTAGGAGGGGTGGGCCTCGTGCTTGGGCGCAGACGTAGACCGGCACGGTATAAAAGATTTATATGCTGCCGAGCCACCTTCACCTCCCTGAATTTACCGAACACACCTCAACGGATGTGCCAAACTATTCAGAGGGTGAAACCGGCATATCAAGAAGAAACCGTTTTTCTTTCTCCCCGATGTCCACCAGGTTCACCCACAGGTGCCTCTCCATGGCCACCAGTGCCGCCATTGACCTACCAATCACGACAGCTGTCTGCTTGGTGGCCCTGAGAGCCAGGTCTATGGTGCGGGCTGAATATGGTTTATCCCATGCCTTCTTGATCTTGTTATGAAGATCAGGAAAGAATGGAAGGCTCACGGGAGCTGGAGGGTTATGTCCAGATAGCAACCACTCATCAAGCCCGCTGTGAGCGACTTCCTCTGTCACGTGCTTCCACTGCAAGTCTAACCTAGCAGTAGCACGCTCCATAACTTCCAGCAGTTCTTCATACATAGGGCAGGCTGATTGAGAAGGCTCAGAAATATCCTCTTCACCTTCCTCAGCCAAATCCTGCTCACCTTTGCTAGGAGCCAACAGAGCACTTCCTGCTGGATCAGAAGATGTAAGAGACAGCACATCTTCTTCCAGCCGTTCACCCCTGTCAGATTAACAGATTAACACCTCTCTCAAACTCGTCAGTGAGCTCCATCTGTGATCCCCATCTGCGATCCCCAGGACCTCAGTCTCCTCGCTGCCTCGGCAGCGGCAGGACCCGAGCCGCGGGGGGCAGATGATTGTCCCAATTCCCTCGAGAAAAGGGACAAACGAGAGTGGAGCTTTCTCAATGGGAAACGCTCACAACAAACACACTCTGTTCCCTCAAGAGCAGAGCACACGTGCTCCTCGCCCAAACACATAACACAAAAGGTTGTGTGCATCATCCGGTGTCAAATACACCTAAATACTTACTAAAACACCTAACATTAGACATTAGACATTAGACCACTCACACTTCATGAAACAAATGACCCTGAAGACAAAAAGAGGATGACGTTCTACAGGTGCCCTTTTATACCCACAGTCTACGTCATAGGCTTCCACCTGCCAATGTCAAGTTCATTGTCGTTTTTTCATTAATGCTTCAGACACCGGACAGGCTGACAGCGTTCCCATAGCGCCCTGTAGAGGACGCAGCGTGGAGTTCGCTTTTGAAAGGGAACTCTGTTTATAAAAAATACCCATGTATGCGTGGACACGGCCACAGACCGAACAAAATTAAGCATCGCTTGGTAATTGGTTGACCTAAATTGGTATTATCTAATTGTGTACTTAAATTTAACAGATGACAGCTGGCATCTATTCAACCAAATTCATTTGTGAGACAGTCTAACAGAAGGATGGCATTATCAAGAGAAATTTGTTCTGACACAATTTAACGCTCAAAATACCCCACAGATCATTATTAGATTATTTTGAAAATGCCTATTTTGAGTGGAAGCAAAAACAGGCTGTTTTCTGAGTGAATACATCCAAAGCATGCACACAGAAAGTGGCTGTCACACGGCATGTGAGTACTAAACTAAGTTCTCTTTCATGTCTTATTGCACTTGAATTGTCAGATACACACAAGTTAATGTTAAAAACACACATAAGTGTGGAAAAACAACAACAAAAAAAAAAACAGTCAGTATATCTGTGAAGGTAAACAGATGGAAAATAAATCACGTTTATATTAGATTTATGTATTAAGTGACAGCAGCGTATTATACAGTACCTACTGTTGTCTACGCTGATAATATGAACCAAACAAAAGAAAAACAGAACATCACTCACTGCTCTTGAATGAATAATTTCTGTAGCACTAACAAGAAGACATTTCTAACCTGAATGCTGCTTTTAAATGCTTTAGCATGACAATAAACATGGCGGATTGTGTGTGGCTGAGTGTCTTTTAATACTGTAGTGTCTGTCAACAGTCATGGGTGGGGCTTATAAAATGCGACATAACATTGTACTGATTGTGCAAATGGCTTGTTTTTAGACACTACTTATGATTTATGGGGATTAAAAAAAGGACTGGGTGTATTTTTGTACTGGGATTCATGTTCAAACAACATGTAAAAGTGAATTTTGCATAATAGGTGCCCTTTAATCTAGACAGTACATGGCAAATATCTTTTTCTAAAATTTCTATTATTACTAGTTATTACTAACTATACTGTAGTTTTTACTTTACTATACATATTTTCATGACACTAAATGGATTTTTTTAAAATCCAGTATTAATACAAATAGTACACAGTAAATAGTATGAACTTGTGACATGCATAAAAAATAAAACAATCTTTACTGTGGCCTCTCATTGATCCATATACTGATTTTTTTTATTTTTATTTTTTTATCGTATGAAGTAAGCTTCAAGAGCTTCACTATACATTCACTATACATACATGAATATGTGAGGACAGAAATAACAATATGAACAAAATAACATAAATAAATGTGGAGAAAAGACCGTCATGGATAATTCATGTGATGGAGTGAGTGGTGGAACTCATATCCGGACTTGTTGCGATTGTGAAGTTTATTTCCTTTCACGCACAGGGATGTTTTAATAATGGGCTCTGCGAGAGCCTCGTTGCCTGGCAACCGCCTGCTGTCAACATGCAGGCTGTGTTACCGTGGGAACAGGATGACTGGTGGGAAGAGTGGGACACAAAGCTGCGTTCCAGCAAACAGTGATCAGCTGACATCTGGGGTCAACATCATGAGATCCAACAGGTTAGAAACTTCTTCTGCACTTGAACACAGACACTCAAAGATGCCTATTCAGATTGCACACTCTTTTAAAATGTCTCTGCTGTGCTAATGACTGTGTTTTTCAGATTATGCATGCATGCATGTATTTGTGTGTGTGTGTGTGTGTGTGTGTGTGTGTAATGTAGGCCTCTTACCTTGACTATTTCATACCCACATGCTTCCATTGTCTGGGTCGTGGTTAGCTGGAGTGTTTTTAAGTGCTATTGTGAACTAAATGCGAGAGGTGAGGGGACCTGGGGTTAATTATTTGCTGCATATTAATGGCCAGCAGTGGTGTTCAGTATGGAGAGCCAGCCTCCTTCACACCGCCTCCAAAAATGTGACATTTCCAAAGAGCACAGAGTGAGAAATGTCTTTTTTTTCTTCTTCTTTTTATTTATTTATTTATTTTCCCAGCAGATTCAATGCGCTGCATCAAACGATACTGAGCACCCGGTTTATGGCCAGTTCTTTCTGCAAATGTCGGCTCTCTACATTTTTCACTTGCAAATTGGATAACTTGAGGTCTGATGAGCAAACTGTTCCTGTTTAAAGACTTTTGGACTTTACTGCTGTTAGGAATAAATCAACTAATCATCACTGCAGGGCTAAAGCAATTTTCAATCACATTAGGGCTCGTTGTTATTTTCTTCATACTCTGTGTATTACCATGTTTTTTCTTTGTTGTAATAGTTTACTCCTGGAGGAGTGTATTATTTTTTATCTCAATTCAGCAAACTCTTATAAAAACACTTACCTCACTCATTCATATTAAATAAAACAAACATTTTGTCACCTTAAACGAATAGTTTTGGTCACCCAAAAAATACAATTCTGTCATTACTTACTCACCCTCATGTCTTTCTGAATGTGTATGACCTTTCTTTCTCCTGTGGAACACAAAAGCATGTGTTGTTCATGCAAATATAATGCATAAGGACTGAAGCTTTCAAGTTTCTTTAAAAAGGGACCTCATAAAAACTGCTCTATATGTGACTTTTCAATAGCTTTGTGTAAAAAGCAGTTAATGTATGAAAAGTTTATTCACTCAAAATCAAGACTTTTGTCTTTACTCTCCTTCATCCGTTCATACACTTATGAGATGTCTGATTTGTGAATAATTATTTTGAATTTAGTTGAGCTGGGTCACAAAATCAGTTTGAATGGTTCTCTCATGAGTTCTGATTCAGTTCTTGGGTTTAACTCACTCTATGATTTAGTCTGAATAGTAAAAGACTCAAACGTCACTTGTTCCTCACACTTATCATATAATATGGCTTCTGAAGACTTGTTTGGACCACATTTGTGGTCTTTAAAGCTTCAGTCGTTCTTTGTGATTGCATGGAAAAGAGTGACTAGCACAATTTTTAGAACTTCTTTAGTATGCCACATTAAAAAAAAAAAAAAAAAGGTTAAGAATGACATGAAGATGAATAAATAATTGTAGCTATTGTATATATTTCTTAAAATACTGTATATCCTTTACCCATCCACCCACAGTCTGTCGATCCCAGGAGGATGGTTTGTTCTGTCAGTAAAGTAGATTGGCCTTTAACAGGACACTTTGGTTGTGATCGCCGGTGATTCTTCATGTTCAATGTTAAGTCAATTTTAACTTTTTTTTTTTTTTTTTTTTTTTTTTACTCATGGTCAAGGTCACTTTCTCTCTTTCGCACTCCTATTTCTCACCTGAAGTTCTTCATAGTGTATACAAATGTCCAAAAGGTTTGCTTGATTAAATTCCTTCATTTTCTCCTAGCACACATTTCTATTCAAATAGTTTTAATGCAAATGTTGGCGAGAGTGAGAGAATTGGAACGAATGTGTGCTGCGATTAAAGCATGCTCTTGTCATAGTTTAAACGTACAAACATATCTAATACTTTCGGTATAATTATGCATTCAGAAAACAGAGACTAGAATTCGCTTGGCCTAATGAAAATATTTATCAGTGCTTTATAAATGTCTCGCTGATGAATGTTGTCACTCACACAGACTGCTAATGGAATATGCTGTGATGCATTATACTAATGCTGTACCATACAGTAGCAATAGAACACTTATTTGAGAACAACAGAGGGTAACATTTTCTTGAATAATGCAAATTTGAATCTGTTCCTCACAAAAAGATATATGTCTTTAAAAGACATGTATGGACATGCCTTTTAAATCATGTACTTTTTAATTGTTCCTCTTAACTTTAATTAAAATGTACAAAAGTGGCCAGAATAAAAAAAAAAAAAAAAAAATCCACCTTTCGTGTTTCTCAGAAGAAAGAAAGTCATACACATTTACAGAGACATGAGGGTCATTCAGCAATCATATAAATGAGTATCATATTCAGGAATTAAACAGCATGATTTTTTTTCTTTTTTTCCTTACAGTACTTTCTTCTTCTTTTCCTCTCTACCACTCAGCCAGATGCCCAGTCCATTGTGCTGCAAATCAGTTGTTCTTTTTCGTTCACTCTCCACTTATTTCTTTCTTCTCCACATTCCCTCTGACCTCCTGTTGTAGAAGCAGGCGATTTTTTTCCCTCTTCAGAGCTTTAAGGCAAGAAAGACAGAAAGCTGGGGACAACAGTGCATGCAGGACACACACAATCACCCTCCATGTGTGCTCTTTCCCTCCCTTGCTGCATCTCTGCATTTGCCGTTGTGCATCATGAATAAAAGATAAATGATTATGACTGAGGGAGTGTTGTTTCTCTGTTGACCCCTGTCTAACCTTCTTTTGCTGTTCCACTTTGGACACAGTGAGAGAGTGCAGCTTCTAAAGTGCTGCTGACATGAATATGATTTTGCTCTTTTTTTATTTTATTATTATTATTGTTGGAATATATTTGTCTGTGTAAAAGTTTAAGACTCTTTTAAAATATGAACAAGCTGACACCCCCCCCCCCCCCCCCCCAATAAAACAATATTTATTATTAAGTTAACACATAACACATATGATAAAATGTGTATATGAAATTAAATACTCTAAATTGTTATTTAAAGCATGGGGTTCTAAAGTTTATATCTTATTCTTTCATGAGTTAAGCCTGATCTGCCTTCATTTGAACTTCGATTCTCAGAACTGATCCATGAAATCTATTCGCCGGCTAATAAGAGTTGATGATGTGATGGCCATGTTGTGAAGTCCAATTGGTGCTTATGGGTAATTTGGATGAAATATGTGTGCTGTGACCGCTGAATGTATCACTGCTGTGCTAACTCAGAGATTCTGTGTATGCTGATGGCTCCCCCAAGATGCTGATTTACCCTATAAAACAACCTGTTTACAGAAATAGCACAACAATCAAGTTTACACGCTACTTATTTTCTACCATAGCTGAACACATTGCTTTGGCAGCTGGAACTCAAACAAAAATGTTTTTTTTTTTTTTTTTTTTTTTTTTTTTTTTTTTTTTTCAGTGTCATGCTGTATCTAGTCATGTGTTCTTTGTAGGATTATCACTTACTTGGTAAACAATTTTATCCAAAGGCTCTTTCCACCATTTGAGAAACAGTGTGCTTTTACTCTTGGAATTAGCATAGATAATATATATATATAAAGAAAAAAAAAAGACGAGTTTGTGAGCACATCATGCTGTTTTGAGGTATTTGCCTTGTTGCCACAAATTGTCAGAATTTGCAGTAACGATGGATGGCACTTTTAAATTACAACTGTCCCACATACCAATTATCAAGACTATTAAAAATATTAAATGATGTTTATCTGAAAGTGTAACAAGGCAAACAGGTTTTCTGTAAGGGGTAGGTTTAGGGTTAGGGCAGGGGTCACCAGACTTGGTCCTGGAGGGTCGGTGTCCTGCAGAGTTTAGCTCCAACCCTAATTAAACACACCTGAAGCAGCTAATCAAGGTCCTACTAGGTATACTTGAAACTTCCAGGCAGGTGTTTTGAGGCAAGTTGGATTTAAACTCTGCAGGACACCGGCCCTCCAGGACCAAGTTTGGTGACCCCTGGCTTAGGGGATAGAAAATATAATTTGGTCATTATAAAAGTAATAGAAGTCTATGGAAAGTCCCCACAATTCACAGAAACAAACATGCATGTGTGTGTGTGGGCTCGCACAGTTGTGTAAAAGATTATAAACTACTCTTTGGGTGCAGAAGATAAGAATTCAACAGTATGTGGCACCATTCCTTTCCCATAATGCCTTAAAGCATCATTATTCCTTTCAGAGGAGCCTGTATTGTGTTGATAGATTTCCACATCAGTGGAACAGTGTAAAAGCAACAGAGTAGTTAGACTGTGAAAAATTGAAGAACATAAAAAATGGAGCTTTCCTAGCTCTAAACTCCATTTTAACTTCACCGCTCACGACGAGCATTTGTTTTGTTTTTTTGTTTTTTTGATAAAGAAAGCCTTTCTGACTCATATTTTTGAGCGAAGTATGAGAAAAACAAACAAGCAATCAAACAAACACCCACAGCATCTGCAGGCACACCTCCACCCGTTCCACCTGTGCTAACGTACACATGTGGCCCATCACACGTGTTTGATGGCAGTGCAGCCGTGATTGATTCTTGATGGGCGGTACAGCGTGGCTGCTGTTTTTAACTCCCGATCAAATTTGCTTACGCTGCCATTTTTATAGCCCACAGCCAACAGCTGACACCGCAGGTACCTCCCCTGCCTGGTTGTGTGTGTGTGCACAAGCCGCCGCAAATGCTCTAAGTGCTCCCGTTTAATAACAGACGGTGATAATTTAAGATGCATCGGTGGAGAACAGAGCACAAATCACAGCAGTGACGGCTCCATGGAGACAAAATGGAAGGAAGGGCAGTAGAGAGATAAATCACACCAGGAGGGAGGGAAAAAAAGAAGAGGAGAAGCGGATAGGGATGAAAACAAGGCCTCCCTGCCGCGGTGTGTTTATGTGTGTGTGCACGTTTGTGTGATCAGTGATGAACAGACTGTGATGTCTCCAGTGAACGCTAGGCACGGCACATGCTCCCTCCTGTACAGTGTTTACAATGATCATTACTGCTTCACTGCCATTATAATGATGACCGCAGAGACTATTCTGGCTCTCCCTTTGAGACGTCTCTCTCTGTCTGTCAATGACCCACTCATACAGAACCTAGCGGGCCTGCTGGTGCTTGGACTGGGGAGGTCTGCAATACCTGGGGAAAGCTTACTGTTAGCATTCCTGTTGATCCCAATAGCAGTTGCACAACTGGCAGGGAAATATAAAAAAACTATTTTATGCTTTTTAGAGTTTTGTCATTTCTTGAAACTGCTGCAACCTTTTTTTTATTTAATTTTTTTTATTAGTATTATTATATATGGTTGATAACAAAACACTTTTTTAATTAAACATACTGTTGATGGAAATACAATGAGAAAAAAAAAATAAAGATGGTATGAAAATTGAAATAGATTTTACTAAAGAAGAAAAATATAGAAAGTACGTGAGGTCAAAAATGTACTCATTATAATATTATTTGCTGATATACAAACCGGAAGTATTTAGTGTCACAGCAAAGGGTCTGAATACTTAGGACCATGTGATATTTCAGTTTTTTTTTTGTAATAAATCTGCAAAAATGACAACAATTCTGTGATTTTCTGTCAATATGGGGTGCTGTGTGTACATTGAGAAAAAAAAAAAAAAAAGGATTTTAGCAAATGGCTGCAATATAACAGAGTGAAAAATTTAAGAGGGTCTGAATACTTTTCGTACCCACTGTATATAAAAAAAGGCATTATCTGTTAAGTTTACTACATTTCTGTAAATCTTAAAACACAATGCAATGCTTATTTAAAAATTTGAATACAACACTGGTGAAAAATCAATACGGAAAATGCCAAAGTACATTGAGCCCTACTTTATGGACTTTTCTTAGAGTGCATATGTTCCATGGATGGAAACTGTGCTAATGCTATTTGCAGTGAGTAAATGATTATTGGACGAATTTGAGTTGACGGACTGATGAGTAATCATGCACGTGCGCTTACTCTCTCTGCCAGAGTGAGTACTGGTAAAGCATATCAGTTGTGGCTGTTTGATCAGATGTTGGTGAGTTAAATAGCCAAACTGCTCCATTCTGCTGACAACCGCCATTTGTTTGGTGGACACTATCTTGTTTACGGGCCTCGACTTGGAGGAAAGAGATAAGGGCATTTTAGAATTCATTAATGCGATGCGTTACTCTTTGTGTCAGCGTCTCTCGCACGTGTCGAACGCGAGAACTTTAATTAAAATAACGAACAACAGCACTGCCTTTGTAGGAAGCGGAGGAGATTGATACAGAACTTTAGTCCAACTTCATTTCTCAAAAGGAGCATTCGGGACATCAGGAGTGTGCGCTTTAAAGCCATTCCCACCCAGAAATTACTTTTCTGATGAAGTACAGGGGGAGGCTGGGAACAGATGAAATTCATATTTGAAGAAGTGTGGCAGGCAGGTGGAGATACCATGCAGATCAGTGAGGCAGAGGGAGTTGATTTTTATGGAGCCGCTCTCTCACTCCGCCTTGGAGGTGGCTCTCCGTCGCTCATAAATCATGCTGACCCACTCCTCCGCTCCGTGCGTTTTCTCTCCTTGTCGTAATTTATGGCTCAACAGTTAAATTGCTACAAAAAAGTCTTTCAATTTATAACTTTTAACCCCTGGACTGAAAATGAGAATTGACGGTGAGGCAATTAAAGTGCAAGCGGTTTTTCAACATACAAATACGCACATGGAGGGATGGCTTTTTTCGTTAGCGAGATGTTTGCCTGAATGACATTATCATATCGATTGTCACACACTGATGCCAAGGTTTGCTAATATTAGATTGAGTCCCATGTTGCCAGTCGCTCCATTAATGGGGCAATAACTAGCATTTCCCATTAAAATTTGATGAAAGATTAATAATAATAACCATTACTTACGGTGCAATCATTAAATGTCACACACTGATTTGTAGTATCGACTCTAAGGGCTCCAAAAGCAAGGTTTTTTTTTTTTTTTTTTTATTATTATTTATTTATAGTGTTTAACTCCTAAATTGAAGTTAATATCCTGTACCTCTTTCATGAGCCAATGTGAACAGCAGACAGCCAATAAAACTGAGAGCTATTGCTGCAGACAAGAAAAACAGAAAGCTACTTTTTATGTGAACCTCTAAAGTTACTGATCTGCTCAGCCTGTGTCGGCATGCTACTAACAGGACCGAATCTCTCCTGTCAGACACCAGCGGTATGGATGAGTGAGTGACTGATTGATTGACTGAAAGAGATTCCTTCACGCAGAGAGAGAGAGAGAGAAAAAGGCTAGAGTGAGGAGAAAGGTGAAAGCACCTGAGGTGAGGAAAGGCAAGATCAGAGATGAGGCAAGAGGAGAAAATAGTAGCGCAGAAAGAAGAAGAGGAAGATGGAAAGGAAGGGTCAAGAGAAGAGAGCGGCTCAGAATAACTTCTGCTCTTGGCTCTAGTTTTTGTGTGGTGAGTTTGGATAGTAGCCATGTTTTTGGTGGGCGGGATAAGACAGTGTCCCATTCACACAGTGATGAGACCGAGAGCTGATAGAAGCCCCTGCGCATTAAAGTACTGTAACTTTAAACTAAATATAGGAGATGACAGATTGTATTATAACCTTGATTAGACATGATTGTGAGGGACTGTGGTGGTGAAACAACCAGCCCTGCCGACCACCGGCATATGTTGTGTTTGGGATGCTGCTGTCTTGCTTAATCAGACTTTCTGGGTGTTTACCCACTGAACTATATATGACTGGATCGCTCATCGCATTCTAAACTGCCAACAGGCAGTGAAGCCACCGGAAGTGTTCGATCCGCCATCTTACTAATCTCTACCGGCAGAGTCACATTCAAACCGCTGTCCTAAAATCACCCGATCTGAAGCAGATCAGTCAAACGGGACTAGTTTTTATGTAATGTGTATGTAAATTAATGTTTACTTCAGATGTTATCTGCAGTGTTTACGGTCTTTTGGGGCAGTATAAGCGATATATTTAAACCGTTTAGGTGGGTGTGTCTGCTGCGCACTGATGACACAGGTAACGATCCAACACAAAATATAGCCTATTTCTTTAATGAACATAATTATTCAGGAATTATTAAACATGAACGTATTAGTATCAGAAATGGATTTGAATATATTACAATGAATAATACAATTATGTTGTTAATGTTGCTCTATAATGAAATGAAAAGCTTAACTTACTATCTCGGAAATAAAGCTTTATGTCTTAAAATCCGTACTGTATATAGTCAGTTATTTCAGAATGAGCACTTTGTCGTTTGTTTTATATGTTGAGGTCATGTCCGTCTGATGTTTAGCACGTTCATGATGTTCGCTACTGTAATGAACATAGGTTTTTAATAAGTAGGGGAAATTCCCGACATTTAAAAAAAATAACCGTTTACATGCCTAGGGTGTTTGCATTGTAAGAATGTACAGAAATACTTCAGATTTATAAACGCTGAGTTGTTAGGTGATGTTTTCTCATTAAAATCATACAATTTCCTATTAATTCAATAGAACGTGTACGCACACTAGGGAGTACCAATATGGCGGCGCAGCGGCTTCACTTTAATGACGTCATGAGCAATCCAGTTCTTTATTATAGATCAGTGCGTTTACCCCAAAATGTGAGTGGAGCATAATTTTGCATGGAGCATTGTCTAAGGATGCACAATATTAAAATTATGGCTTATACTACATGAAAATAATTATTTTAGTTTATTATTGTGTTATGGTTGATATTACAATCTTAATCTTTTTTTCTTTTCTTTTTTAATAAATTGAAATAAATAAATAAAATCAATAAATTGAAATGCTGCAATTTAGGCATCACAACATAATGTATATTACCATTCAAAAGGTTATGAAGGGTATTTGATAAGATGATTTTAATATGTTTTTGAAAGAAGTCTCTTATGCTCACAATACCTACATTTATTTGATCAAAAATACAGTATAACCATTATTATTATTATTATTATCATTATTATTATTATTATTATTATTATAAGTTTTATACTTTTAATATATTTTAAAATGTAATTTACTCCTGTGATGGCAATGCTGAATTTTCAGCAGCCATTACTTCAGTCTTCAGTGTCACACGATCCTTCAGAAATCATTCTTATATGCTGATTTGATACTTAACGAATGTTTTTTTTTTTTTTTTTTTTTCATTCATGCATTATAGAAACCTGATACAATTTTTTTTTTCTTTAGGATTCTTTTATGTATAGAAACAACAAATAAACAACATATAAATTATATATAAAATTTATTAAAAACAAATAAATAAAAAAATAACCTGAAGCCTTACTGACAACTTTTTGTTAATGATAGTGTACAATATTACAAATAAATATTCTTTATGTAATTTTAATTCATTTTAAATAATAAAAACACCAACAAAGTAATAACACTGTTAAATGTAAAAAAAAATTACTTGAAGCTTTAGATAATGACAGAGGTAATATTAATGTAAAAACAGGGATAGTAAAAATTAATTATCCAATATGGTACCAATACACAGTATTGTGCATCCCTATAGTGTTGTTTCTTCAGAAATGCTCCATCACAAGCACAACATATTTAACAACACATAATGCAATTGACCATGTTATAACAAAACAATCATAGTACTATGAATAAAAATTCATGACAGATGAATATGAGTGCGTGAATGATGTGGAATTTAAAGAGACATAAGCGTTCCTTTCACCTATGGTAGTCTCAAGTGGCTAATGCTCTCTTTGTTTTAGTCTCTTTGCTCTGTAGACGTGTGTTCAAAATGTCAAATGGTCATATTATCAAACAGATGCATCAACTTATGTAAATTTGTTTGGGTCTCAATTCTTATTAAAGGGTGATTTGCCCAGCTGGATGTCTTTTATATGTAGTCTTACCTAAAGTGTGATGTAAAAACGTTCAGCATATTGATCAGTCAGCAGACTCTGAGAGGTGACAGCATATAGTGTTTATCATCTGGCCTTGATTGCTCAGCCAGATGGCTGTGGTGAAGTGCAGAACACACATCACACACAGGCTCATCACCCGCTCTCTCTTTTTCACACACACTTTCTTGCAGACACCCACACACCAACTCCTTGTGCACTTTATGCATACTCTGATGCACTTTCTCAATATGCCAGTTGTCATTGCAAGTTACTTTGCCAGCTGCTTACTCATCCGTTGTAGCTTTTATCATTTTTCTCTTCTTGGTTCTCAGTCCGAGGTCACATGTGTCAGACACTTCCCCATTAATCTTAATTCTGTCAGGTGTAATTCTCTGTAATACCTTTCTTCTTTCATGTCCGTCTTTTTCGTAGTTGTTGCAGGGTTGGGCAAAATTCTGAATTTAAAAATGGTTTGCCTTTCAGTTCATGAGTTGAAATTTGAACTGAAATCACATGAAATTGAAATTAATGAATTACAATTCAGATAAATTAAACATGGTCACACAACAAAGGAATTTCATTAGTTATGCAACAAATCAAAAATAATTACATCTGCAAGGTGCACTCAATAATGTTTTGTACAAATTGCACTGATATGGTAATGGACTGTGACCTAGCAGCAATGATTAATTTCTATCACGATCAAAAGTGAGTGATAATGGGGCCACTGAGATGAAGCAAATTGTCTCAGATGGTCATGTGATCTTTACAGTTTTGACCCTTTGAGGCATTCTGTTCCATGTGAATTGCATCACATGAGTATTTTATCTATATTAAACAGATATCACAAAAGTGCTATTCACTTCTTTATCTGTTGCTTTTTTAATGAGGAAAAATGGCTGTGCACAGTTAATTCTGACTAATTATTCCTATTTATACCCTGATCTGTAAAATTTTATCTTTTAATTAATTTTTTTTGCAACTTACCAATTAACGCAAGTCAAAACATTTAAAAATATTTTATATATGATTTAGAAAATAACACAAACAAGCAAACAAAAAACTACAGTATATGACTTTTTTTTCTCTCAGAATTGTGACTTCATATCTTGCAACTCAGAGTTTATATCTTTTTTTTTCTCTCATGTTAACTCACAAAGAAAAGTGAACTGTGAGATATAAACTTGAAATTGCGAGGAAAAAATAGAATTGAGAGATTAAAAGTCACAATTACCTTTTTATTTATTATTTTTATACTGTGGTGGAGAAAAAAGGGTGTAAAAAATAAGTATGAATTGCAAGATGTAAACTCATAATTAAGAGTATATAAACTCATAATTGCTTTTCTTTTAATTCATATCACGTGATTAAAACAAGCATCAAAACAACCCAAAAATAACATAACAAACTAAATGTATAGCGTTAGCTCTGGCAGGTCACGTGAGTCAAGCATGCATCAGCTGACTCTCAGCTGATCACATCTACCTATAGGAATACATCTACTGTACCTATATGACACATCACGGCATTCCTATATAAGCTCTGTTCAGTATTATTCAGCAGATTTTTCGCTTGCTTAGGAGCAAATTACCCTCCTTCATCCCCAACTCCTCCTTTCGCCACAGTCAGGACTTGGCTTTCTGATATTTCTTGTTGAATCAGACTCATTTACCTTGATTAATGTGATACACTAAAATATCATTAAGTGCATTAATGATATCTGCTTTTTTTTGCCCAGAACAGAACCATACCACCAAACCAAACTGTATGCTAAGTGTCTATCATTTTGACAATAGTTGTCCTGACAGAAGTACAATTCATTTTGTCAGGTTTTTATGTAGAAAAGGCTTGATTGTGTTAGTTACTGTGTTGCTGTGCTTGCCTTTACTTTAGCAAGTTGTTGTTTTCTGTGTAGGGCATCCTAGTGATTTGGCATCCCAAAATTCAAAAATATGATAAAATATTTATGAAATTGCATTCATGTTGAACCCACATTTCAAGAAGTGTGCGAGCGAAAGATCACCAATCAAACACTGGGACCTGGAAGAACATTCAGATAGAATACTCAACATGATCCTCACCCCAAAACCAGTCGTCTCAGGAGGGTGACCTACTTTTATGCTCTCTTAGTTTTAATAGGGGCTCACAAGCTGTCACCCCGCTTTTTCATTGCAAAGGATCACGTTTTATTAAAACTTCCGAGCAGAATTTTGTTTGTCTCACTGATCTCACAGACACCCTCTGATCTGTAAAAAAGTTATCTATCAGTGAAGCAGAGTTATATTTGTGTTATGTCAGATGTTCAGCGTTGTTCTGTCTCGCATAATTTGACTGCAGTTACACAAACAAGAGTTACAGCAGCTCTGGACTCCTGAATGCCTATTTGAAACTGTTCTTGCTGTGTATTGACACATTCGCTGTGGTAGACGGTTGTTCTGAGAGCACCATGACACCAGTCGTAATGAGAATACATGGTATCCGGTTGCTGAGGCTCTCGCACTCCAAAAGTAGAATTGGTTTTGAGCCTTTGGAAGGTCACATTGCAATGCTGTCCCACTTTACTGACACAATTAAACATTGTTAGGCTGGCTGCTCTAAAAAACGCACACACGCACATGAGTCACTTCTTGTTTTTCCTTCTGCTTCTTTTCATTTCTTTCATATTGGCTGAAAAGCTTTAGAAAGTCATTAGGAAGGAAATGGCCCTGAGGAGCTACGATGGCCACCTTTCCAATAGTTTATCTCAAAAAAAATAGAAAGATGTGGGCTTTTTTTCCTCTGTGAATTGTTATTAAAAATAATAATCTGTCAGTTGAAATGTTACATTTGACAGACACTTTCATTGTAGGTTTTGTTGGTTATAAGAAACAATGTAGTTTTGGCACATCTTCGGCATCCTGTATAGAGTGTTTGTCTTGAGTCAAGTTGTGTTTAAACACTTCATTCATTCATTTTGAATAGCTGATATATATATATATTTTTTTTGGAAGGCAGTGGTTGGGTTGTTTAAGTGGTTATAAAGAATGTATCAATGGCTAAACTAAACACACAATGATTAGCATCCATGCAGAGCAGGCAAACTTTAGATAAACAGTCATTTGCTGTCTAACAGAGGACAGAGAGAGATGGTGAGGGAATGATTGCAAGAGATAAAAAGACTAGTTTGTCCTCTATTTGTGAGTAATTAATATCTTCACTTTGCCAAACCATTTTGCCAGATATCTACATGGGGACCTTACACAAAGTTGTTGAAGGGGGATGACTTCCTCAGATAAGAGTGATATTGAATTATCTGTGAATGAGATTACCATCAAGGGCTTCAGAGTTAATCGGCATATCGATTCTGATGGCGTTTAGTATGCTAATCAGGGTGAGGTATGCCACACCCTCTCTTTACAGGCGCACAAAGGCCAGACAGAGAGGAATGGAGAAAATATTCTATCTATTGCAGTACATTGCACAGTACTTTCCATGACCTTTACAAGGTTGTGAAACAACGGCCTGACTTAACAAATATAGATGACTTCATTAAAAAGCTTAAAGAGAACATTTCCACACACGTCTTGGGCATGTAATTGATGGTGTGAGTGTGTGTGAGTCTGCACGGGTTTATATTAGTGTTGCAACTATGGGTACTTTTATGCACTTCAGTGGGTTGACTTTTATTAAAACGAACAGATTCTTTATATATATGAAGGTTAAATTAGAAGTGTTAAAAATGTTTGAATTAATTTACTGTGTCTTCTTCATTTATTGCTGCTACTTTATTTTACGTTTAGATTTTATTGTTTTACCCATATTTCCTGATCCACACTTTCAATCTTAAAGTGAAAATGAAAATTCTGTCATCATTTACTCACCTTTATGTTGTCCCAAGATGTATTCTTAATTTTGTTTTAGACTATTTTTGTCCATAAAATTGGGTTTAAAACAACACTGGGGAAAAAAATGTATTGCAGAATTATTAGAGACATTTATTTTTTATTTTTTTAACAGATGAAGTGAGACAAAAAAGAGATTTAACTCTTAAGACTAAAAGTAAAACAATATTAAATCCCCATGAGAAATATTCAAAACTAATGTAATACTAAAATTGAAGTTAAGATGACCATTGGACAGCAAAATACTCACTGGGTCAGCGAGAATCAGAAAACAACAACAACAACAACAAAAACAGTGGAGAAGAAAAGACACGTTAACTGCAGAATTAATGTGAAGAATTAGGAATAAAATCATCAAGAACCATTTAGCCTCCAGCCCCACCATTTTCCAGAACTGCAACCTACTCCGGTCTCCAGAATTACAAGGTGTCAGGTTCTCAGAGACTTTGCTTGGGTAAAAAATCCTAAAATATGACCCTCACTTAATGAGAATAACATGCTGAAGTGATGTGAAATACATGAATACTGATTTTTTTTTATAGGCTTTATGGACAGATAAGTTGAAAGTGACTCTTGAAGGACCAGCATCACATCCTCTTGTACCACTGTTTGAAGAATTTATCTTCCAGAATCTGGCAGTACGGTTTAGGAGCTTTTATGTATGTATGTATGTAATTTTATTTTATTTTAATTTTATCTAAAAACGAAATTTACCCATTTAAAGTATATGTGTGTGTGTGTATATATTTATTTTATTTTATTTTATTTTTGGCCCATTTTATCTATAAACGAAATGTATGTATGTACAGTATATGTGTGTGTGTGTATATACCCACACATACACAAGACTACACCATAAAAAGTTAAAAAAGTCCACATATTAAAAAATAACAAAAAACATCATTATTATAAAAAAACCAACAAGTTGTTGTTTATGAACGCATACTCACACACACATACACACACACAAACACTAGAGTCTAATTTGTCTGTGAGTCTGCTCAATAAAGATAACGGAGCTTCTAGCGGCTGAAAATGAATTTGTCTTCCTTCACACCGGTATCGCAACCATGTTTACTAATTTGCTCATACTGTATATTCCTTCAATAAGCACAGTCTCATCCAGTGTCTCATACAACTCTAAATCTTTATTACATACAGTATATATGTTGCTAAGTAGAAACCGTCCTTCTTCGCAGAAACAAATATGAAGCCCATTAACTACAGAAACAAGCTTTATTACCACATTTACCAGCGTAAAATTTGATTGAGAATATATCAGATTTACAGCGGATCTGTTTGACACAGTCCCTACGTGCGCTGACATTTGAGGATTTCACAGCTAAAGCTTGTACGCACAAAAGTGGCGCACTGGAAGATGGATTGCAACGTTCAAAGACGCCTACGAAAGAGGTCATATGACAAAGGATTTGCTCTCTTTGAGCTAATAAGCGCAAGAAAGTACGAGAAATGAAAGCAAATGACTTTGAGGATTTAAAGGAAGGAGGGACGTCCTTAATCACAAATGCTTCCCCTCCCCGTGCCACTGTGGGTCTTTCTTCTTCCTCCCCAGCCTCTTGCTTTCTTCCTCATCTCTCTCTTAATTCCTCTCCTCCTGTGTTCCAGAGAGGGAGAGAGGATCTCCCAGGGGGTTCGCACATCTGCTTTGATCAGGGTGTCAGCGTGAGTGTTTCTGTGTGTTTCTCGTCGGCGCGTGTGTGTGCTAAATAAATCATTTACACTATGAGTACCCCACTAGCTTTCAGGCCTCTCTAAATACTTACATCATGCAGTGCCACAAGGACATTTTCTGAATCCCACATCTGCGGGATTGACAATGGTTTGGATGGCCCCCTGTGGCGTTCCTGCTTGCTCTCTGTCATTAAACACTTCCTCTCTGGAGGAACAACCCAGGAATGAACAAATCTGATGTCATATCTATAAACATTGGGTAATTTGAGTTGTCTTTGATACAGAGCATGTGTGTATCCAAGGATCCTGCCATATTAGGGCCGTCTGGATATAAGTCAGCAACATGGTGTAACACCTTGTACTCCTGTGCAAACAGACTTTTGGCTTCTGAAAATGGTTGTAAATGGACTTTACAAAGTTTGGCTCCAAAACCAATGTTGCTCAGATCCCTGTAGCAGTGGTTTGTTCAGAAAAGTGACATTTTTATTTATTTAGTAGCTCTTTTTAGGCAGCGTATGAGCGGTTTGACTCATTACCGTTCCTTATTATAATTGAGTGCTTAATAGCCTAAGAAAAACACTGAAATCCATCACCAAATCAGCTCATCACACCTTGTTGTCTTGTTTATGGCTTTCAGCGCTGTCGTTTGAATGCTGTTGGCTTAATATAAATATCAGTGGGTGTAGGCTGTCTCACAGTATACTTGTATCACTTTCTGCTTACAAAATTTCAACTGATGCAAATGGTTCAGGTGAAAATAGCCTCCTGTTGTCTCTATTGCCAGTTTCAGATCAGTTTTGTTTTATGTACACAACCTTAAACACACACACACACACACACACACACACACACACACACACACACATACATATTTATGTAGCTAATGACAATTATTTAATTTATCACATATATTTTGAGATAAACATGAGTTAAAAGACTTTTTATGATTTCTATTCAATTATGTTATAGAGGCTAAAGTTCAGCCCATGAAAAGATCCATTTTCACCAAAAAACTGTAAGATTCTCAAAGAAGAAAGTTGCAGAATTTCTGTTGTGCTACTAATAATTTTATATAATTAAGGAATAGAATTGTTGGATGTACAAAATGGGGGAACACACACACACACACACACACACACACACACACACACACACACACACACACACACACACACACAGACACACACACACATATGTTTGTTTTTGTGAAAAGTGGGGACATCCCATAGGCGTAATGGTTTTTATACTGTACAAACTGTATATTCTATCACCCTACACCAACACTACACCTAACCCTAGCCCTCACAGGAAACTTTGTGCTGTTTCAGATTTTCAATACACTCTATTCTGTGCGAATTCTATGCCATTTCAAAAAATATTACAACAACTAAACAACTCAAAACTCACCTTCTCCATACAACACAAATGTTATACCCTTGTCATTATACAAATTTGTGTCTGATATGTCACAAAACACACACACACACACATATAATGTTCTTCAATCAATATTGAATATAACGCTTTGGATAACAATGTTTACAAATAAATACAATACATCTAATTTAGATGCATTGAGCAGTTCCTTTAGATGCATAGATCTTATTTCTTGCAAATCTTTTAATAACAATATTTCTCTCCCTAATATTTAACTAATTCCAATGATTATAATTTCCTATCATTACTAATTATCATAATTAAACAAATTTGAAACATACTTTGTTTTGCTATACTTTTGAATGCATTAAAGGGTATCATGGTTAATTAAGTAAATTATTCTGCTAGAGAAAAATCTTCTCTCTAACTTTTAAAAGTTTTTTTTTTTTTTTTTTTTTTTTTTTGGCAAGAAACAGCATATCATTAAAGAATGAACCTGTGTTAATGAAGAATGTGAGGCAGATATGACTTTTGTTTTTTTCTATTTCTTCTTCTTTCTTTTTTTCTTCCACTACAACAGCCCAGTGACAAAAATGCCCTTGCGTCTTCCGCCTGGTCTATTGCCAATTCTCTCAGGAAAATGCAAAACACATAATTAGTAGCCAAAACAGCATACACTTGACTGTGAAATGTGTGTGGTTTACGAGGGGCCCTGCGCACCTGTCCATCTCATAGTTACATTTTTACCTTTTACTCTAGTTCATTGAATATTTATGTCTATGATACTGGAACAACTCCAAATTGCTTCGAGGTAGATGCTAATGATTTTCTTTGCCTGTCATGGCGATTTTGAAAACCTATTATGGGCAAATGTAAAAACTGTACATTGGGAATGAATAAAGGGAACATTTTGTGTATATAAGCAGTAGAAAACCTTTAAAGGAATAGTAGGAATAGGAATAGCCAAAAATGAAAATTTACTAATTTGTACTGTTCAGTTTCTTGCACAGACTGATCGTTTCACTTCAGTGTATAATATATCTCAATATATATTGTCAGGAGCCACTGGGATTGATTTTGTTTGACTCTTAAAGTCTCTTGTATTTTCTGAATCATCCAATACCATGGATTCAGAAAAAAAAAAGAAAAAAAAATCATCTTTAGTTTTAGTTTGTTTATGTGAGTTTTGAAAAAGATTAATTGTAGCAACATTTTATGTGAGTTTTGAAAAAGATTAATTGTAGCAACATAGCTTGGTACAATATGGAAGGTGTATGTGAAATTTCCTTGCAGATTCTTTTTAATTTCCGTTGTTTATCCTCTCTCTCCCTTTTTCTGGCATACAATACGTATTGTCATCATGAAATGTCAGAATGTAGCAGAACAATTTATGAAATTATGAAGTCCTATGCATCATCATGAAGAACAATTTATGAATTATGAAGCAGAACATGACATTCTCAATGCATGAAAATTACAAACACACACACAACACCTATACACACACACACATGACATGGACCTTCTTCCAAGAATTTAATTTAAACCGGCACACAAGAATAAGTATCAAATCAGGGACTAAGTTCTGTCCAAGTCTGTTTTATTTACAAACAATTTCTTCCAAGAATTTAATTTAAACCGGCACACAAGAATAAGTATCAAATCAGGGACTATAGTCTTTGATCACTTAATAGAGCAGTGCAGAATCAGGGACTATAGTCTTTGATCACTTAATAGAGCAGTGCAGAAGCAGGAAACTAGATCTTTATAGTTAATTTAAATATCATACAAAATGCAAATAAAAAATACTTAAAAGCTTTTTATGAATATTTACAGAGCCAGAGAGGGACAGGTCAGCTCACTTCATGTTAATTGTGTCGTTGTAAGAACATCCTCACTGTGTGGTCATAATGTTGAAGGAACATCATCCTCCAGGTTTTATTTTGAGCGAACTTCTCTTCACTGGTATTTTACATTTACATGTTCATATTTCATTTCAGTAGTTCAAAATGTATAGGGATGAATAGAATGTTTAAAAATAAAGATGCATATAAATTTTAAATATCAGGTTGTCCCATTGTGTAATTTGTGAGTCAAACAATGTCATTCACAACCATTGTTTCAGTTGTAAATGAGTCTGTTTTTAATTAAACTTTTAAGTAAAGCAATCATTCTTGTTCACACCCATTGTTTCAGTTGTGAACAATGCCGTGTTTATGAATGATTTATAGTGTCAAACTTTTATTAGCATGGTTGTGACCATTTCGAATATTTCCAAAACATATATATTTTACTACTTTAAGTAAACAAATGGTTAAGAGATAAATGAAAGGGAAAATAAGTACATAACAATAAATATAAACAATTGTTAAATAAAATAAGAAAATATCAGTGATATCAGTGAATAATATAATATAATATAATATAATATAATATAATATAATATAATATAATATAATATAATATAATATAATTATAATATAATATTCCCTCAAGGTATTATGATGTGGCCACAAAAAAAAAAAAAAAAAAAAAAAAAAAAATTATGTGGCAAACCCGTAGGAATGGTATGATGTCTTTGACAGGTGAAACATTGTGCAATATAATTTATTTATGCATTTACATTAAATCAGTAAAAGATAATAACACAATATAACATTAGAAATAATATTAATACTGACAAAATACTGTAGATCTCTCGTTCATCTGAAGTTGTCCAGGTTTAGTTCGAGAAGAAGCCCTGAGGAAAGATGATAGTCTCTGGGGCCTGCAAAGACCAGAGGGGCTTCAGATAGAAGCTCACGGTGGTGCTGGAAGGCAATATTCAGAAAGTAGCGCTGTCTCTCTCTCTCTCTCTCTCTCTCTCTCTCTCTCTCTCTCTTCTTTCTATGGAAAAATAAATAAATAAATAAATAATAAATAAAAAGTTTAAAACTTTAGAACTCAACAAGTAAATTATGGGCATGAGAAGAAATAGTTTACAATTATAAGAGATATACACTCTTAAAAATAAAGGTGCTTAAAAGATTCTTCACAGCCATGCCATAGAAGAACCAATTTTGGTTCCACAAAAAAAAAAAAACATTCAGTCAAAGGTTCTTTAAAGAACCATCTTTTTTTCTTTTTTTTTTCCTTTTTTTTTATCTATTTATTATCTGAAGAAACTTCTTTCACCACAAAGAATCTTTTGTCAAACAGAAAGGTTCTTCTGATGTTAAAGGTTCTTTGTGGAACCATTTAGACAAAAAGGTCATTCTATGGCATCGTGAAGCACCTTTTATTTTGTGGATTACAAAGACTCAAATAGGAGGAAGGGGGCTCTAACCTAGCTATACTTCGAGGTCTTCTCAAAAAAGGTACATTTATATATAGGGTAAATAATTATTTATCTGTATTTATTTATTTTTACTTTTATGTCGTTGCATTGTATTGAACTTAATAATTATAACTGCCTTGTTTAAAGGAATAGTTCACCCAAAAATGTTTTTGGGTTCACCCAAAAATGTTGTCATCATTTACTCATTCTCATGTCATTCCAAACAGAATGTTGAATCTGCCCTTTCCATACAATGTTCTGTCAAGCTGTAAAAATGGTGATAAAAGGGTTCCATGTGTTCCTTTGCTGAGGTCTTCTGAAACAGTATGAAGATTAGGAGCAGATTAAAGTTTAATTGAAATTCTTTTCATCCCATACAGCTCTTATCTCATCCATGTTAATGTTTATAATAAAGTACGGTACTTTTGTGGTAATTTGTTTTTGTCCCTTTTGCAGAAAAATGTATTAGCGTATAGAAAATGGCAGTGAGAAATATTGCAGAAATGTATTCCATTACAATATATGCCAATTTGAAGGGCTCGATAATCATACAGTGCATTAAGAGAACACAAATCATCTGTCATAATGAAACTTGAAAATAAAAGACAAGCCACCAGTGGATGCTGACTGATTGGTTTATATTATAGTGTTATCAAGCATTCCGTGCACATACAAACACACACATACATATTTGATAATTCCTAACACGGCTCTAATGTTCCCTCAGCTTCTCGGGAGGTAAAAAGAAAGCAAATCAAAACAGACTCTTCATATTTGTTTATTGAAAGAGTGAGTGAATGAGTTTGATTAAAATCATTAAAGCATGGCACACTGTTAGGGCTGGAAATGAAAGTGTGATTACCTCCGCCATGCGTGGCTGACTGTGAAAGAAGAGGCATTCACCCTGCCTCTGCTCCCTATTTACTAAAGAATAATGATGTGCTTATAAGTTCTCCAAACTGCCAATTTGTGTTTCTTTTACAAAACATATTGAAAGCTATCCTGCAAGTCCTGCTTATGTGTGGTCACGGCAGATGAGAATAAATAAATTGCTAAATCAAATGATGGGCGAGCATCATCCTCGAGATATATAGTGGTTAAAATGAAGAATTGTCAGCGCTAACAGAGGACATGTGAATGAGTAGGGACATTGACCAATGGCTCATTATCTCTGGACAAGTAGACAACTGGCCATATGATGTGGCTTTTCAACTTCAGTATGGACACTATTTTCTCACACAACATTAGCAACATTCCCTTAAACAATGAGGCATTATGTCGAGAATAAGAACAGAAAATGATATGCAGGTACAGAGAGCCAAGGACTTTAGCAAGGTCAGGATAAAATGATATGTAATTATGTTTTACATCCAGTGTTCAGTGATTTCTCTAGATGCTCTTAAACACAAGTGCCCTTGCTTACCAGACTGGCTTGATAACCACTTATGGGTGTCTCCGAGACACATTTGGAAATATAAACTGTCAGTAATGTATTCAGCTGCCATTCTCTGGAAGGGGAAAACAGAGTTTTGAGTTTTAGACGTTTTGTTTTCTTCCATCAGCCTGATGAAAACACAACCACTGCATGTCACGATAATTATGTCAGTGCGGAATAAATGCTAAGAGTTCCACTGCAAAATTGTATCTACTAATACAGACAGTATGTGCTTGGAGATTTGCTACTCTTTCTTGTTAACTGTGATTTATAGAAGTAAAATGCCATCTTCACCCCTCCTCCACTCCCTACAGAGCGTCGACACATCCTTTCAGTGTAATCTTGTTTAATACCTCTTGTATAACTCATCATTCCTCCACCACATACACAGTTTCATCCGGCTCCTGTAAGGTCAGAAGCAGGGCCAACTTTGGGGAAAGGCACTGCATTTGTCAATGCTTTTATAAAACATCTTTCTGTCCTTTGCCCTTTAGTATATGGATGGCAGAGTGCAAAATACAGAGATCAGAGATGTTTTTGCTAACATTTTCAGTGCTAAATTTTAAAAGGATGATTCACACACACACACACACACACACACACACACACCAAAAAACGGGAAATTATGTTTTCATTGTTTATGCGTATGTACTTTTTATTTTTTTTGCATATTTGAGTTTAATAAAAATAAGTAAAATGTCCAATATGGCTATTTTGACAACATTTAAAACATAAGCTGTATTACAAACAGTAGTTAAAGCTAAAAGTATTTTTTTTTCTAACTTATTTTATACAAAAACATAAAATGTCTTCTCAAAAAAAATCCAATACATTAAAACAAAAAAATTCTCCATAAAAAAAATCCAATCAACTTAAATCACAAAATTATCCATATATATATATTCCCAATCCTTTGAAATTTGCAAATTGTCCATATACGCCATCTCTGTGTAGATGCTTCTGGTGCCTTTCATTTAGAACTAATGTACATAAACAAGGCTCAGTGTTCTATGAAATAACTAAATTATTTGGGGGCTGGACTGTCCCTTTAATGCCTCAGTTTACACTCTCATGCTATCTAGACAATTAAAACAAGTAATTATTTATTTGGGGGCTGGACTGTCCCTTTAATGCCTCAGTTTACACTCTCATGTTATGTAAAACATTGTCACTCATGGCCACTGCATTAACACCCATACAAATACAGAAGACAAACCACTGTGCAAGCAGCACTTTTAGGTCACTCACTCTCTGTCTTAATCATCCTGTACTAGGAGAACTGAATGAGCTGTACTTTCACTTTTGTGTGACTTTGTGGCTGAATGAAGCACAACAAGAGATAATCACAGAGATAATGTACAGCAAACGTGTAAGTGTGTGAGCTAGGCAGTATGTACTTTATTTCTTTCTGGTGATTAAACTTCTTGCATCATCATTGTGTGAAGCAGACAGTACACGGGCGTGAATGATGCTAACGTTCTCCTTGGTTGCGTCACAATACTACATTATCCTTTCATGCAGCCCACAGTGGCACTTACTTCATTTCAAGTCAAGCTAATCATAACGTTTTTTGCCATTTTAATTGAATATCACAACACAAGATGTATCTGGCCAGGGTGCTGTATTAGATCTTACTACATCTAACAAGCATGATTGCCTTTCATGTTTGGCAGCGTCCATAACCGCAAGGTTGAAGTCCAGGACAACACAGCGTAGCATTTGCACTGGCTCATTACCTTGTTTCATTAACACAGACTCCCACGTCCATGTGGTTGTTGGCAGAGAGATTTGAGAGTGGGGTGTGTTTGACTACTCTGATTATGCTGTCTAACAGTATGTTGCATTATGTTACGCACTAGCTAGGAAGGCAGCAGCTTCTCTAAATCAATTTGCATGTCTCTCTCTCTCTTTTTTTGCTTTGTTCTAACCACCTTCTTTCTGATGCCTGTTTCACATAAACATGCTTTAAGTATATGTAGCACTGGCTTCAGTTAGCAGTAGGGCTAACTCCATTAGATGGCAGTGTAGCTTGTCTTTAGCAGGAGGCTCAAGTGATCGTCTTGAGATATCTCAGCATGCATGCCTTAAATTTACCATCAGCAAATACACTGTGCAGATATACAGTGTCCTGTGTGAAATCTCATCATTCCCAAAACATCCCGTAAGTGTTAGGGTTCTCTATTGCCATGGCAACAAATCCTTTGAAGAGCAAGTCAAAAGAGACTGTGCCAGTGATGGGTAGCGCTGTTTGAGCGTGAGCAGAGGAGATGTCAATGCGTCTGAGCTGTGATATTTGTCATTGTTACATGGAGAGGACTGTGCAGAATTTTGATGAGGAAAAGCCATTAGCGGGTCACAAGCAATTTTCTGTTGCGACTAATATTTCATACGTGATTGGATCGAAAATTCTGAGGCATTGTTGTGAAATCCAACGCTGTACTTCTATGTGGCGTCTAAAGTTGGTCTAACTATCAGCACTAGGGTGAGATTGTCGCTAATTTCAACAGCGGTATGTAGGTGACCGCGTTGTGGCTAAAATAACTATTCTCTGTGATGAACCTGAAGGTTTTCCCTTGACATTTTAATGTAGAGAAAACATCTCCAACAGGATCAGACTGTTCTGCTTTGAAGTTTCCTGGCAGAAACAATATTTCTCAAGTCATAACGTATTGTGCTTCTATGCGCTTTCTGTCAGGATGAGCCGTGCTTATAATACATGTCAGAGGATCGAGGTGGTAATTAGATACAGATTGTTTGTCAATTTGCCACAAAGACAGGATAAGTCGCCTCCTCTACCCTCCAGGCTTAACAGAGAACAGGAAACATGGCACAGACGGAGGAAAAAAAAAAAGAGTTAGAATCTGTGGGAGCACAGTGAGACATGGTGAAAGCTTCCTTTCGTCTCCCCACTGCTTTTCTTTCTTTTTTTGTCTTTCTAGCTGATCAATCCTAGCCTCAGAGCACCAGACAGATGCTCTAAATCTATTATTTAGAAAGACGGGGAATTTCAACATCTGAAGAGACCTCAAATGAGTACATTTACACTCGCTGACACACGCACGCGCACACATAGCCTGTTGGTGCAAAAGTGCCACTTTAGGGATCTCCGTTGAGTCTGTCAAGACATATCTGGCTAAAATAAGACAAAATGAGACTTTTTTAGCACCTGCTTTCTTCCACAGTCAGCACAAGTCACGTTTCATTGGAATATGTGACGCATGGCTTTCTTTTTAAATCACAGATTCTGCAATCATTTTGTGTGAATGGATTTCTAGAAAAACCTAATGGGCCCTGTCTGCATTTTTTTCCCAAACAAGATGCGTTCTAATAATGTAGTCCTCACAAACAGAACATAATTTCCCTTCATAAAATGCACATTTACGTGTTTAAGTCTTCATGCAGGGCATCATTTCTTATGGTGCTGAGCCAAAATAGTACCAGTCGGAGCTTTGTTATCATGCATTGTAAGAGTGAGAACAGAGCTGTTGATCTTCAGTATGGAGTCATCATGACATTTTCATAACCAAACTGAGCATCAGACACCAGAGACTGACAGCACAGTGAGTATCAGTTAAGATGACAGGTCTTAGGTGTGAATTATCTTATATAACATTTAATTAAACCAAATTTATGGTTATCCTAATTTGAAAACACAATCCAAATTTATGGTTATCCTAATTTGGAAACACAGCACCATGCCTAGATATTATTTTTGGGTTTAGAGAGAAAATAAGTTATAGTAGTGCATGTGAAGTTGTATGTACAGGTGCTGGTCATATAATTAGAATATCATCAAAAAGTTGATTTATTTCATTAATTTCATTCAAAAAGTGAAACTTGTATATTATATTCATTCATTACACACAGACTGATATATTTCAAATGTTTATTTCTTTTAATTTTTATGATTATAACTGACAACTAAGGAAAATCCCAAATTCAGTATCTCAGAAAATTAGAATATAAATTAAGACCAATACTAAGAAATTATTTTTAGAAATCTTGGCCAACTAAAAAGTATAAAAATGAAAAGTATGAGCATTTACAGCACTCAATACATAGTTGGGGCTCCTTTTGCCTGAATTACTGCAGCAATGCGGCGTGGCATGGAGTCGATCAATCTGTGGCACTGCTCAGGTGTTATGAGAGCCCAGGTTGCTCTGATAGTGGTCTTCAACTCTTCTGCATTGTTGGGTCTGGCATATCGCATCTTCCTCTTCCCAATACCCCATAGATTTTCTATGAGGTTAAGATCAGGCGAGTTTGCTGGCCAGTTAAGAACAGGTATACCATGGTCCTCAAACCAGGTACTGGAAGCTTTGGCCCTGTGTGCTGGGGCCAAGCCCTGTTGGAAAATGAAATCTGCATCTCCATAAAGTTGGTCAGCAGCAGGAAGCATGAACTGCTCTAAAACTTCCTGGTATACGGCTGTGTTGACCTTGGACCTCAGAAAACACAGTGGACCAACACCAGCAAAATGACCCACATTTTTGAATGGGTTTTGTTTCACAATCCTCTCCAGGGTGCGGTTATCCCTATTGCTCGTACACTTTTTTCTATCACATCTTTTCCTTCCCTTCGCCTCTCTGTTAATGTGCTTGGACACAGAGCTCTGTGAACAGCCAGCGTCTTTTGCAATGACCTTTTGTGTCTTGCCTTCCTTGTGCAAGGTGTCAATGGTCGTCTTTTGGACAAGTGTCAATTCAGCAGTCTTCCCCATGATTGTGTAGCCTACAGAACTAGACTGAGAGACCATTTAAAGGCTTTGCAGGTGTTTTGAGTTAATTAACTGATTAGAGTGTGCCACCAGGTGTCATCAGTACTGAACCTTTTCACAATATTCTAATTTTCTGAGATACTGAGTTTGGGATTTTCCTTAGTTGTCAGATATAAACATCAAAATTAAAAGAAATAAACATTTGAAATATATCAGTCCGTGTGTAATGAATAAATATAATATACAAGTTTCACTTTTTGAATGGAATTGAATTTGAGTGAAATAAATCAACTTTTTGATGATATTCTAATTATATGACCAGCACCTGTACATGCAGGAAGATGACAAATGGCACATGTTGTGAATCTTAAAAAATGTAGTTTTTGTTGATGAATCTCCAGACCATGTTAGCAAATCTACTGAAATACAAGACTGAAATGTGCTGTTTGTACAAGCAGCAGCCCCGAATATGAGCAGAATTTGCAAAAACGATTGCAGTAATGAGGATGCATTTGCCTTACAATTGACCTCTTAATAATTAAAATATCAACTTTTTAATTTATTTTTATTAATTTATTTATTTTTTACCACAAATGAAACAGTTAAGAGATCATTATTCAGGTTGTGAATTTGAAGGGCAGCTGAAAAAAATAAAGACTAAAGAGCTAAAGGTGGCTAGAGATAAAAAAGCACAAATTAAGGAAAAAGATACAAAACACTTTCTAAGTGGGAATTGTTGGTTCAGATATCAGGGGGTTCTGTAGATGCTTCAACCATCCAAACCCTTCATAGACACCATTTGATCACATTGAATGAGCTACAGAATTCAGTTGGAGCAGCAGTCAACAGTCAATAATACAGTATGAAGAACATAACACTGACCTGTATGGGAGGGGTGAAGAAGCTGTTTGCCAAAAAGCATGCCAGTGACCCAGCTCCGATTTGATGGTCAAATGGTACTAAGAAAAGCCAAAATTCAAAGCAAATGTGTGTGGTTTGAATCCAACACTTCTACACCTTAGAGAAACACAGAGAATGAGAGAATCGGTAAAGAGCAGAGGATCTACTCTAGTGTCTGTTTGATGATGTGCTCACTCAGAGAGAGTCAGTGCATTGACTTTCAGTCATGATGACAACCTGTTTGTCCTTATTTCTTGCAAAACTCGAAAATCCTCACAGGAGGTATTAAAAGAATGTAAGAAGTGTTTGTTAAAGGAATTTAGTGAACTTGGTGGGTTTGTTTTAAAACCAACTTTGTTTTTCTGACGACATTCTAAAAGAGGTGTCCTTTTTGGTTTCCCCAGTGAAGTACTTCTGAGTTTTCAAAGGTTGTTTAGGGATTTTGAACTTGAAATGCCATCCACCCACCCACCACTCTCCTACCAGTATGTACAAATAAATAAATAAACGCCTCACAATGAACACATTTAGCGAGTAATAGAGCAGGTATTGTAGTAAAATGCTGTTTGGTTACAGTCGCCGGTGCTTTTTGTGTGGGTAATGATATTGAACATTTTTGTTTTTCTTTTTGTTTATCCTCAATTTGTCTTCTGCAGATAATGTGGGGTGGTACTTTTTGCGAGAATGTGTTGCGTGGAAATTCAATCCAAGCTAAAGCTCCTTTGGGCTTCTCCCTCGCTGTGTGCCCTTTGTGAAGCAGGATTTGGTGTAAATGCTCCACTCCTGATCTGTTCCATACTCAACGTCAGCCCGTAACGGGGCAGCCACTGACAACTGCCTGGAGATTAGCTAGCACACCAGCTTAAACCCAGAGACTTGCTCAAATGAGCCTCATTTTAAAACAGTCCTATGGATTTTCTTGAAGACTGGCAGATTATTTGGAAGAATCCCGTTAAAAGGATCTGTGTTAGAATGTTCCATGCCATACCTCTGTCAATCACCTTGGGCATTTGCAAATCCTGTCATGTCTGCAAAGGATGTGGCTTCGCTGGTCACATTTTGGAAGGAAGTGTCTGAAATGCATAAAATAACACAAAATTATAGAGTGATTATAGAGTGATCAAAGCAGCTTTAAACTATTTTTAGCCTCATACATTGGCTGAATTTGTTTCACATTTACTGTAAGTAGGTGATGTACAGTATATGGATATTTATTCAATTATGGACACTTATGTCACAAGGGATGATTTTTTTAATCATAGATTTTTTTAACATGCTGTTTCTGTTTATATTTGCTCATCTTTAAATGCATTTTATGCATAGATTTCTTTGTTTAACCCTTGTTTAGATTTTTACCATTAAATAATGTATGACTATATAATGTGTGTGTGTGTGTGTGTGTGTGTGTGTGTGTGTGTGTGTGTGTGTGTGTTTTAAAACACCACTAAAAAAAGAGCGAAATAAAAAAATTACTTCAAAAACCACCATTTTTATACTTAACATTTTAAAATAAAAGTATCATCAAGACCACCAATCTGCTACTTAACATTTTATAATTTTGGTATCAGTACTGTTAATACCGTGCTTATTTTTCATTCACAGTGTCAGTAAAGAGCCTGTTTGAGATGAAATGAGATGTGATGTGCGAAGAAAACAAACAAACAATAAAGATGATGTTCACTAGTGAACAGAATCTCTTATGTTGCTGCTTTTGTTAAATTATATATATATATATATATGTGTAATATATAAGTGTATAAATATCGTTTATACATGTACTTTCACACTTGGACATTACTAGTGGAAAAAAAGACCTTGAGAAGGTAAAAAGTGTTTCAAGACAGTTTATTTTCTTGAAAGTTCCCATAGTTGAAGAAAGAGCCATATTCTGTCTGTTCTTCCCAAGAAGTCATCCACCATTCTCTCCACAGACCCATGATCCTTTGAGGCAGCAGTCATATGACAGTGTAAAGACAACATGAGCATGTGCTCATGCATGCCCGTCCTTTACTAAATCCTCAAGGTCGTCATGACTGCATCTTTCCTCCAGCAGGAGCTTATTGACTATTGATGTCTGCATGCGCTGATCCTCTGCCAAGCACCCGACTCGAGCAAGGAGGGGGCAAAAAAAAAAAAAACTGTTGGATTGTTTGCTCTATATGAATATCATGTCATTAGATTGATAACAGCGAGAATGGGAGGGAATGAGGCTAGTGGTCTGGGTCCTTCTCTGACAAATGTCCTGTAAAGAGGATTAGCAGCGGCTACATTTGCATTGACACTATCGTGCTCAGTTGAAATCGAGAGTCACGCAGAGAAGCTCGTAGAGAGGTATTGACACAAAATATTAAAAGCTGGGTCAATGGAAAAACACTAACTGGATTATTCAAATCCTACAGGGTGGCATATCCTCAGGAAATGTGCATAATCAAAGCATGTGCATGTCCTTTACCTTCCTCTCATTTGCAGATGTCCTCAATAACTGCTCAGATGATAGTTGAAAGAGAATACGGTCCATCTGAATAATCGTGGTAGTATTGCGGCCCTGGAGTCACAATCCGCCAATATTGGATGAGAGCTGAAATGTCATATGCGGCTGAAGTCATGACGAAATATCAAAATCTGTTGAGGTATTTACGGAGAATGCCAAAGCGGCTGCTACCCTCTGCTGCGCCTTCCCGAAAACAAGAGAACAAACAGCTTCTAGGTTGGCACAATGAGCGATGGAAAGAAGGGGAAAAAAATCTTCATAATGCCTCACCTTTATGAAAAAATGAAATATCAGCAGGGTTCCACTACAAGGCCGACTGCTGCTTTTGCCATGAATCACTTGAGCGAGTGCGAAATGTCAGCTGAGTGGCCTTTTGCGGGAGGCTGGAGCTGGCCTTGAGAAGCCCCCCTTGTGGCCTTTCAGAGAGCCCCGTGAATTGACTGGGAACTGGAGGGGGCACCGGGGGGGAACCGGGCCATGCCAGCACCATGGTGGGCTTTTCAAATACTCCTCTGGTATCATCTCTCTGCCCACTACTTTTTCCACTGCAAAGTAGTGTACTCTAACTTCCGTGGCTGTGGTGTGTGTGTGTGTGTGTGTGTGTGTGTGTGAGAGAGAGAATGGGAATTATTGTTTGTATTTGAGCAGAACTGGGTGATTTGAATACCGAAACATGCTGTCCAAATGTTATCAAATACAAATATTTATCCATATTTAAAATGCCGACAGAGAGTGCTCGTGTTTACATGTAAATAACAAACAGCAGCACAATTGGACGAGTCCAGAAAAGTCACGACAAGCCCTCCGGTGCCAGTGGGCTCACAAATACAAATCAATTCCATTGTGTTATTGTGTTATTGTGATCCACACTAATAGATCTGCTCCGACGCACCACGTCCCAGGCTGGTGTTTGGCTAGGAAAGACCAGCGAAAGGGTCACATTAGCATAAAAATTTGAGCAAGAGAATGTTAATCACAGATCGACAGGAAGCAAGCCGGACTCATTCCCAACATCTGTCGTGCATGTCCATTATTCTAGGTACTCCAGACACAATTTGCGGATGGCTCAAGAAGCAGTTGGTAAGAGTTGAGTTTGGTTTGAGGCTCGATTTGGCTCAGGAATTGGGAGCTGCTAAACTGTGACATTCGAGACTCAACCCTTCGGCTGTCCAGACATCGCCTGAGAGGATAAAAGTGCAGAGCACATAACAGCGGTGATGATTTCAGCAATCCGGTGTATGCCACTGTGAATTATGTCCAGCAGCCACCTGTCCTATCCTCCCCGCTTGCCTCCCTCCTGTAATACAGCGCTAGCGGGGCCGGGGTCATACCTAAGCTTCCCTCGGTTTGTACAAGCGTCAGCGATTCCCTTTATAGACTGTTCACACAATATGCTGCACAGCACTTTCTGTCTTTCCCTCTATTTCTCTCTTCCCTCCTCAAACAAGCCTAGACGAGCACCCGTGCTCCCTGAGTGGAACCCAGCTGGGGGTTTTTAATTAGAGGTTGTGATTTTTGTAATGGATGTCTTTTTCATCTGCATGAGGACCCCACATGTGCTATTCACTCATGTAAGCTGATGCCGCTGACATAACTTATGGCCATAACGTTGTGCCTACTAATCAAAACACGCTTCGGAAGCGTAAACACGCTTTAAATGGCTACTTTTGATATTTTCCTCGGAAAGCATGCTGCAGTGAATGCCTCTTTGTCAGTTCAGGTTTTTTCCCCATCAATTTTATGGCGCGCCAAGGGAGCCGTGACAGACACAGGAAAAACTTCATTAATCAAACACTTTTCTATGCAAACATCATTTGTCAGTGTAAAACAAAGGCTTTTGATACCAAAAAAGGAAGAAGAAATCCCATTAACGTTCAACAAGATGTTTAGGGAGGTTTTTGTATTTATTTAATTATTTTTTATTTTTATTTTTTTTTTCCCTGCTTGACCAATCTCCCACCTCTGTGAGGACGAGATCCCCGTTTGTTATGTGCTCAATCTTTGTAAAGTATATTTAAGGCTTGAGTAATGTATTGAACTGCAACTTGAAGAACTTTGGGTTTGATGCACTGAAATTAAATGAAATTAAATGTTCTTGCACCCTTGTTCAAAAAATATATATATATTTTTTTTAATTTTGATAATCTAACTGTATTAATAAGTAATATATTTAAAATAATAATATATTTAAATATACTATACTTATATTTATTAAAATGTAGATTATATATTTATTTACTGTACAGTTTATAAGTTAACTTTTTAACTTTCAAACAAAGTTATACATTTCAAGGCTTAAAGGCTGTTTAAACTTTTTTTATTATTATTATTTCAAACAAGGCTTTGGCCATCATCTTTACATAAATAAATAAATACTGATAATAATAATAATAAAATAACTCTATTTATGACTTTGAATTCCAGGGGTTAAATATATATATATATATAATTATTTTAAATTCAGGAATGTTGATATATATATATTATATATATCATATCTATATATATATATATATAATTATTTTAAATTCAGGAATGTTGATTATTGTACTTGGGAATGCTCATTTTATTTAATTTCTTTCTTGGCATAGTCAACACACTTCAACTGCTAACTGACAAGATTATAACAGTTAATTAAAGTAAAATTAAATTATAATAGATAACTGTCTGTGACCCATTAAAAATAGCAACAAATGACTTTTTTTTTTTTTTTTCATTAGAAGGTGTTTATTTTTGCATGTGCAAATAGCAGCATAAACAACAACATGAAGAACAGATCACACATCTGCAGCACTCCTGTGAACAGGGGAAAAGAAGAAAAAGCTTAAACAAAATATATTTCACTTAAATATTTAAACACTTAAACATATATATATCACTTAAATATTTAAACACTTAATATATATATATATATATATATATATATATAAAAAATCCTCATGAACCAAATGTGTTTCGTAGAACTGGGCATATAGTTGTCATATAGTCTGTATGTATGGAACAAAGCTGAAGTATTGGTTGATCTTACCATGAATTTTTCAGGTAGTTGTAAAGTCTATTTTTTTTTTTTTTTTTTTTTTTTTTTTGTAGAAACCTGTGTCTTTATGCAAAACAGGATTAAACACTAAAATGTAAACTAATCTGCATTGTGTAAATGCTCATAAAATTCCTTTTTTTAATTGCTATAATTTTTTAACCATTTAACTGATCATTGGTGGTCATTGGTTAACGGTTTAATTGCATGCATCCATAATTGTAATTTACTGTAAAAGCAGTTCTCAACTCAATTCTGAATAGCGCACAACCCTGGACACTGGGGAGTATTTATGAAACCTGTTTGAAGCACTTGTTTTTGCAATTCCATCTGATGACACTAGTGGCGTGGGCATTACACACTTCAGCTTTAAGTGTTCATACCATTGGTGTTCTACAATAAATCTAGCAAGTACACGAATGCCACCTTTTCTGCTGAGCTCAGCACTTTGCAGAGAGCATGATAGCTCCCTCTTTGTATTCAGGCAGCATCTCCCAAAGAGACAAATCTTAAGAACGGTCACTTACCATTCTGACAGCTCGTTGCCAGGCATGACGCCAACCTCCGAGCGGAGCTGTAAAATCACGAGTCAGCGTTTTCAGAACGGGTGCCAGCGTTCATCTAAAATGTTCAACAAGCCAAATATGCCTGTGGTTTAGTGATAATTACAACAGAAGGTGAATAAAGCCATTAAGTAGGCCAAAACCAGGACAATGACCTACGTAAGCACCTATAGAGTGCAAAGAACACACAATTTCCCTGCTACTAGGGCTATTTCTGCTTGGAACAAGGGGCAGCTAGGAATGGTATGGCAGGTAGTGTTTAATAATTTGAGTGGCATTGTCAGGCCCAGCAACTGACTTTTTAACTCAAGGACAAACACTAAACTCTACGTAAGAGCTTAGGATCCTATGGCTCTCTTGAGCAAGATCACATTTCAGAATGAAACGATGTATGGTGTTGTTACTATTAAGAGCTGATTAAGATGTATGGTGCAGACTTTTTAACATGGCACGTATTATACAACCGCCCTGTTGCTTTAAGCCACACGGCTGATACAGTAAATTTTTCATAGATTGAAGAGAAAGAGACAACAAGGGTATGTTTGGACTAAAAGCCACCAAGCTGAATGATCAGCATGTTGGAATTATGTTCTGGAAGACAATGCTGTAGATTTAAATCTTGTCCTAATAGACGGCAGTGGTTAATTTACTACTCGCTTGGTCAATTCTTTTCATATTGCACAGACCTCCAGCAACTCAGTTCATTAACTTTAGTCCTCAAAGCCAGGCTCTTAAACATTTTAATTAAAAGAGTAAAAATCTATAACAACAGATTAAGAGCCCTGAGGCTCAAAGAATACAGTTAAAGACCAGCTGAGGTCTTGGCCCAGCTTTTTCAAAAAATAGGGTGCCAGGTTCTTTTGCTGGAGTCCAAATTAATTTGAAAACTAGAAATCTAAGTATTAGAAGCCTAATCTCTCTCTCTGATAAGGTCTGACTCTTTAAAGATTGTTATTAGAACACTTGTTTCTTAATTGAAGTTCTAATCAGTTTTTAAATGAATATTTAAAAGTCCAAAGACCAAGTAGGTTCTTATTTTGAAGAATAAAATGTTGTAAAATTGAATGGAGGATTTAACTAAGTCTTAATACATGAATGTATTTATTTAAATAGGAATTTATTTAATTAATACTTACTTGCATACTTTTGCTGGTTCCATTATCTATTTATCTTCCTTGCTCTATTGTAATCTGGCCTATTCACAGTATAATGCACACAGAAGTAGTTAAAAGTTATCTATGTAATTATTCACAGATCTGTAATTTATTTGGATGTGCTTTAAGGGGTCAAGTTTTGGCTGGTTAGCATTGTCCAGTTAGCCCCTGATAGTGGATGATGTAACTAAACCATCTGGCTGCAAAAAAAAATTATCTGATTTTTATTAATGGCCATTTAAAATGATCTGTCTAGGTACATTTTTATTTTTATTTTATTTTTTGCATGCAAGATCTTTATATGATAGTAGCTGTTTTGCTAATTTTTGGAGACAACCTTGATTTGACTACAGATTAGATGTTTAATTTAAAAATCGTCTTGTCCCAGCTGTGTCCAAAATCACCCCAAGGTCATCAACAGCATATCAGTACAACCCTTAAAACACTGGACATTGCACTCATTCATTGTCAGCTCTAACCCTGAGTCTCTCACTTACAGAACAGCTCCCTGAAGTTTGATATGATGGAATCAGGCAGGGGTCTGCGGGAGCCTGAGTGTGCTGATGGATGAGAGTTTGAAGGCTAGCCAGATGATAGATCTGGACTGGAACATGTTCACCGAGTTACTGCCAGAACTAACAGCTCAACACAATGGTGATGTCTATAAAGATCTGTATTTCCAAATTCATGTATTGCAGGGAAATGTAACGAGGCCGTGGAACAGAAATATGGAATGGTTAGTAGAGGTTTTGGGGAGGCTATAATGTGAAATCCCTGAATTTCTGAATAATTAATGTGAATTATGGGGAATAGCAAAGTTTCATTTAAGCTATATAACTTTCTTCCCCATTCTAAATACAGTTTCAGCTGAGAGGAAATAAGATCCCTCGATGATGATCATTCCATGTTAAAGCTTCAAAATGCAGAGCAGTTTAATCAGTAAGAATGTGTTAAATATTCATATACCCCAGATGCACATTCATGTAGGGGCTTTCTTGCTGAACTCTGGACACATATAATGTGGATAGCTTTTATCCTTTGAGATGTCCTGAATTGACCAAGACTGGACAGATTAGAACAGCAGCTAATTCCCTGATCAGAATAATTAATTTCTCAATAAGTATGTTATCTAAAAATGCCAAATTATCCCAACATTCTGAATGGAACTTTTTTTTTTTTTTTTTTTTTTTTTTTTTTTTTAGTGCATGTAGTTTGCTGTAGGTCTGTGTGGGCTCCTGTGATCAGGATGGCTTTTCAAAGCAGACCTCAAAAACAAGGAGCATGATGGGAAGTGACTGAGCGTTAAGAGGGAGTGCCAGGGGCGACACGTTAGCAAAGAGGGCCACAAAACTCTGTATTCCAGTTGCCAAGGCAACCAGCCGAATGTTCTGCGTGTATACAAAAAGGCAAGCCGGCTTGACTGCGAGGCAAGCACACAACTCTAACACTCAGTTATGCAGAGCAGTGTATGAATTATTATTTAGAGACTAAAAAACGAGCCTGAAATTGCTCTGCTGCTCTAATTGTGAATTTCAGGGAACATAAACTTCAGAGTCATTTTGGGAAAGCTAATTGTGACAAAGCAAGAAACAGAACTGAGGGGCTTTGCCTAAAATAGAGGCTGCATTTATTGCAATTAGCTACAATAAGTCAAATGTATTTAATTAAAAATATATATATATTTTTAATTAGTAATACTTATACATGTATTAAAAATAATAAAAGCAACAATTAATTTAGTATATTTCTATTTTTTATATCTATCTTGATTTATTTTTATAATAATTTAAGACATAGTCAGATTGTAAGAAAAAATCCCTCCACTATGAACCCCTACCTTTAATAAGAAGATTTCACAGGTCATAAATCCCTGTAGAATATCATTCATTTTCCCCCCAAGACACCCGAAATGTGGTTTTAATGTTTGTGGGGTAATTAGGTTAAACTAGGGGAGAATGGCAGTGTTTTGCCTTAGGTGGATGGTTAATGTGTATAGAATTATATTTCAGACTAAATCATGAGGCTTCAAATCTAATCTGGAAGTGGGCCTGATTTGCATAATGTTCTCTTTTTAAATATGTATATTAATAAGCAGATGAGGACATGGGAAGTGGAGTATATTAGCATGCTTTTAAAGGAACTTGTGTGATCTGTGATGTTGCCAGGACACATTCTCTACAATGCATTCAAATAGAGGTTCTGGGCTGGGCCGAGGGGAGGCTGACGTGATTAAGAACTGAATTCCAAATGGTAATGTTTTCACTGTGGTTTTAGTTCAGAAATGTTGTTTACATGTAAAATCAAACTAGGCTCCATTTCAAGGGCTTTATTGGTCTTAGTGGTGTCTTAATGGTAATACAGTTCAATGAAGAGGAGTCACTCTACACTGTACGCTTGAGTTTAACTGATCGATGATTTCTTCATTGTGATGAGGCCAGACATCAAAAAAAAAAAAAAAAACCCAAAAACAAAAATACCCCTGCTTGTATACTATTGTCTATTCAGATAAATGAAAGTTGATTGCTATCTTTGTCCTCTAAGAAGGTCAGTTAACAGTTAATTCGAGTCTAGTTCAATCATCATCTGGCTGAAATTAAGTTGTATAACCTCAGGCCAATAATAATTCATATTCAAAAACATATTTTACCACCGGCTGTTTCAGTCAGGTGAACATTAAGGTTTATTGTATTCTAGGTCTGGTACAGAACACAATATTTTAGATAAATGAGCCATTTTCCCAAGAATAACCAGCTGGATTGTTGTTGTTGTTGTTGTTGTTTTTTTGTTTTTTGTTTTTTTTTCTGTTGTTGTTTGTTAGTTTGTTTTGATTTTGTTTTGTTTGTTTTGGACCAAAGGTAAATGAATTCAAGTATAGTTCAGTTATCATCTAAAATTAATTTGTACAGCCTATACCGATAATTTGTACAACCGATAATTCACATTCAGAAACATACCGGCGGCTGTTTGAGTCAGGGTGCGCGTCCAGGTGTATTGTATTTTTCATCTGTGGTACAGAACAAAATATCTGCCCACCTATAAATCAATGAGCCATTTCCCAAGAATACCCAGCTAGATTTCACTTGCTTTCTGATATTAAGGACATAAAGTTAGCAGGTTAAAAGTTCTTTTTGCCAAAAGATTTCGGGATCTTTCTTCTGTACATCCCTCTCTGTGCATAAAGGTACATAACACGTGTATAATTTTCTATATATAAATATAAACACATCCATTAACAGTCTCTCTTAGGCATTAGCTGAAGTTTAATCTTTTCACTGAGAAATAATTGATTTGGAAAGACCTTGGCATGTTATCTTCATCTCAAGGAGTCCAAGAGGAATGGCAATACAGTGATGGGGAACGGCAAGACCAGACTGACTCTATCCTGTGCCATCACCAAAAGTGACACGCCAGGGAATAAAATCTGCCAATAGGAAGCTGCTATTGCACACATTCTACTGATTATCAGCATGTGCCAAGATAAAAAGTAAAAAATGCTAAAAGTAAGAAACTCTCTCAGTTTCTTATTTGTTCCTCAGAGGAATCAGAGGAGAAATCTACCTTTTGACTAAAGAACATCTGTTGCCCTTTCACGGCCTTAGGCTGTGGAAATCTTTGGACCATTAACAAGTGGTGACTATTTGTATTTTATATATATATAGTTTTTTTTTTTTTTCACTGCACATGAGAAAATAATAGAGGACATTTTGGTTTGGCACTTTGCTGATAAAAGATAAACTGCAGATAAGTGTGTGGAAAGTTACTGTGTTGATTTTTGTGGCATCTAAATTGCTCTGGGACATATTTGCTTGAACATATGTACACAAAGAGTTCTATCCAGGCCTACAGAAGGATTTCTACCCACACTGGTCATCTGTAGCCTGCCATATAAAATTTCCCACAGGCTGCTTCCTGTGACAGGGCAAATGCTGCAACTTGCCTGAAAAGACTGGCTCTGAAACCAACATGGCTGGCTCTCAGGAGAATTTATCCACAGGGCTACCCTGGAGCCAAAATGGCTGCATCCCATGGGCAGCATACCCACATGGCTGCCCTTAAAACCAATATGGCCAAAATTCCATGTGCAGCATCTTTGTTGCAGAAGACTCGAAATGGCCAGATATTAGTGGCGACCTCCCAAAGGGTTGCACTAGAGCCCAAACAGCTGACAACCACAGAGCTGCAAGCAGGCCACCTTTTTCAAAACACAACTAGCCAAATGGCCAGATGTTTATGAATCAAAAACTATTTAGTCATGACAGCGTGCCTGAATGATTTCACCTCTTGAGTCATATATAACGGCGTATCCAAATCATTTCCCTCTTTGCCAACTATGATCTGTTTGTTAGACTGAAATTTGGAGACAATTAACTCACCAAGGACAGTCAAGCAAAGCGAAGTCCATAAAATCATCACTCGCTAATATCTCATGCCTGTAGCTAAGGAGAAGATTATGCGTCAATTTAAAGCATAATTAAAATATAAAATTGCTAGATTGAAAACTGTAATTTGCAAAGACACCACGGACGAGCTTTTAAACGAGAAGTTCATGCATTCTGACATTAAATTTGATGGCGAAGTTCAATTCTAGACTACAGTAGGATCAGAATTATACTTTTCACAGAAATCATGCCTCTCAGTTGGCTAGATAATATGGCTCAGTGGTAAGGCAGAATGAGTGTGCTGATGTCTTTGGTAATTGTGGAGGATTAGAAATGCATTGAGTTTGAAATGACATTAGTTGGGCTAATTAAATTCTGGACGATTGTGCTGCACTTCCACTAGGATCTATGTGTACTATGAGAGAGGGAGAGAGAGAGAAGGGTTTGTGTGTGTGTGTGTGTGTGTGTGTGTGTGTGTGTGTGTGTGTGTGTGTGTGTGTGTGTGTGTGTGTGTGTGTGTGTGTGTGTTTAGGTCTTATCTCCTTCGACAATGCAACATCCATTCAGCCCTGTGGAAGAAATTACTGCCTGCAGCAGGTAGGGAGAGAATATGTCACCAGCAAAATCAAACAGAGTGAAAGAGTGGTAGAAAAGAAAATGGTAAGAAAAGAACGCAAAGGCAGTGGAATGAAGAACTTTTTCATTTGTAGTCAGGCAGTCGACTGATTATCTTAATTATAATTTGTTGAGGTTGAGAGGTCACATATTATTCATTAACATAAAATTTAAGTGGCCAAATTATAAATTTGAGGGTTATAAAAAAAAAAGAGCAAAGATATACGTTTTTTTTTTTTTTTTTTTTTTTTTTTTTTTTTAACTATCCAATTATCTCAAACTGCTTAAATAGTGTTTTGGTTGAGATTGAGATAAGTTGTGGTGGGAGGTTTATTTAGCTGTACGTTTACCGCTAACCAGAAAGACAGGCTAAATAAAGTAGACAATTATATAAATTCTGTGTTTTAAACCCACTGTTTTCTGTCATGGCTCATATGGTCGCTACCTTATTGTTCTTTGCACATGTTGAACGTTGCTGATTATTGCATTTTATTTTACAGTAAAAGCACAAAATTAAGCCTTTAGGAAGTATTTAGAGCACAATGAGGAAGTCTGCCCCTGGTTCAAGCTCCTGTCCTTTGCAGTACCCAGGATTTACACTGTAGTTCTCTAATTTGTTGAGGACGTTTGTATAAAATTTGTTTGTTGTTGATGATTGTGTAAAAACACAAAGACAGGTACATTTGTGACTACTGCTCAAATGTGTCACAAATGTTAATGAACAATAGCAATGTATGATTTGTGAACAATTGAGTCTTTTTAGTGAATTTATTAAACTGGTTCACAAAACTGGTATAAACGGTTTGTTCATTAACTGGACTGAATTGATCCAAGTGATTCTTGAGTCAACATCTCACTTACTGAGAACAGTGAACTGAACTGAAAACTGCCTTTAATGAGTCATTTGGAATTAACCAAGAATTTACATGCTGAGAAAAAACAAACAAAAAAAAATAAAATAATGTTCATGTAAAATGTCAGAAATAATTACAAAGAAACGAGTAAAACATTGAATTAAACATTATTTATTTATGTATTTTTAAGTAGAAATACTGGAATTGTATTTTCTTGTAAAATATACTACAATAATCTTTGTTTTAATTACAGTTTTGAGAAATCTGAATTTTACTACATGTAAATGATAATTAGTTTTTCAACAATGAGTTGAATCATGAAGCAAATTAATTTCTTTGAACATGATCACTGAATCATGAATCAAATGAATTTCTTTGAACATGATCATTGAATCAGACCGCTTGAAAGAACTGAATCTCAGTAATGATTCATACTTCCAATCACTAATAATGTGTAACATTATTCATCCGCTCACTCTTACAGACTCCTTGAGCTCACAAATTAGATGCTTTATGCATATCTGTTTGTTTATTTGCTTTAGAAATAGGCTGGAGCTGAATAGCAATAATCCCCAGTTGTCATCCTGCATTAACAGATTATGGTTACTCTCCAGAGAGATTGCCCAAACTTCATAACCTCAGTTTCAACACCTAATGAGATGTCTTTAAAATATATGGTGGAAATAATAAACATATTTGTCTTTAATGTGGGCATTTAAGTGTGCAGTGTGTGTGAGAGAGAGACTGTGTATTTATGGCTGGTATAAACAGATGTGTATTTTTAGCCACCTCAGCAATGGTTAGTCCAGCTGGGAACAGACTCTGTACAAGAGTCCAATTCATCAGACAAGCATTTAGTGCCCTTTAATTTATCAGAGAACAAAGAAACAGACATAAAAACCTTCTAGTGGGTTTGAAATTCATTTCAAATTTATGTTATCTAAAACTACACGCAAAAACACTTTCTGTAATGGAACTCAGCTTAATTGTATTTATGTGATTCGATCTGAACTGCCCAATTTCCTTTGCATAATTCTTACAGATTACCGTCAGATGAAACATTGTACTGCAATGTGAACTGACACCTGGCATAATGACTCCAGAATGAGCTGTGCATGTGTGATGTGCACCCAGTGTGTGCGGGTGTGTTGAAGGGTAAATAACAAAAAAGGGGGCTGCAACATGCTTGATGCGATCAGATATTTGAGGATGAAAAACATGGAAATTTATGTAATGATCTGAGTTTTAATAATTGCCTTAAGTGCTCTGCGATAACCAATTTAAATACTGTTTCCCTCTCCCCTCCTGTTCTCATCGTGAAGTGATTTCTGAAGCAATGTGACACAAATGCATACTGATATGATTTCATTTTAAAGTACGCTGTTTATTGGAAGTAATTGTGAAATTGATGTAAATATCCAAAAAGGGGTGAGAGTGTTATGCTCTGAAAGGGAGTAAGTGGGCTGAATTTGGGTCAGAGTGTTGATTTGTATTAAATCTTCTCAATATGGATTCCCTTATCCAAGCTCCAGAGATTCACTGAGAGCAGTCACAGTAATTGTGCATTGGTCCTGGAGCTGAAAATTGGTTATATATTGATGTGATATTGCGCTGGGGATAGGAAGAAGGCCACAGGAAGTCCAAACAAATAAGTGGGTTGGGGAGGAAAACGGAAATCTGGATTATCTCTATTTGAGAATCAAGCCAGAAGGGTGGAAGCGCTGCCCTATTATCGATATAACAAAAGGACCGATAGCCGCAGCAAACAGAAACACACAAACGCAAATAAACAAACCCTTTTTCCTCACTTCCACATAAAGTCTGACTTTTTGCCCCCTTGATTTATCATTTTGGTTCTCTTTAGCACATTATAATGAGATAATGCATAGCATTAGTATCAGAAAAAGTTGTATGCTTTGCTAATTAGTACAGAGTTTTACATTATGTGTTGAATTCTTAGGGCTGAGGGTTCATATGCAAACGTTTTACAGCTCTTACTGTTTTTTTAAATTAAATAATAATATGTAGATACCAAGCTTTGGCTATTTTTATGTGCATGTTTTTATACTCAGCATACTGAATGTCTTCATTAAACTGCAGTGTTCTCCCAGTGTCAGATACTTGGATAAAGTCTACGCCTTGTACAATCTTGAATGCCTGACGTCTTTTCCCTCCATTTCAGCGACCTTCCATGCATTTACCAACTGTTCGTCAATATTTCCTTGATTAGAAACCAAGATGAAGAGGTTGTGGGGAAGCATGCAAAGATTTAATATCTCTGTATGAATGTGTAAATTTCATAAGGGCTTCTAGAATTTGTTCTCTGTACTCAAATTTACATTATAAAATGAGCTAAATATTATGACTTTTTTCATGTTTTCTTTGAGACAGCTTTTTAGAGGTGCTGTCAAGTTGGGTATACTTTTCAGATGGACATTTAAAATCTTCACACTTCCTTATTAAGAAAGACATTTAATTTCCCACAAGCAATGAGCTCAAGTTAACAATCACTTGGCCCATGGCAAGTTTTACAACACATTTGCACCTCATGGACTTTTTTATGTCTTTTTAAATTTGATTACAGATTACTTGTTTGTTAGCAGAGCTCTCATATATGATTTAACCACTAAAGTTGTACACCTCGACCAAATGTACTGTTATTGTCTCATTAATACGCACAAATTCCTCTGTGGTAAATCTTGGCAGGGGTTTAATGGAAGTCCTTGGCTAGTGAGCCCAAGGTTAGCACCACGTCTCTTGAGGATAATTAGCATTGGCTCATTACAGGCGGACGGAGCAGCAAGAGGCCCCGAAGCCCCCGTCACGCCGAAGAAAACGCGCTCCAGCTCAGCGCCAGCAGCCTCGCAGTCAGACTTCTTCATCAGATCATAGATGACATGCACGCGCTCTGCAATCACACGGTACCAGCTCACTGAGGAGCGAGAAGACTGCAGGGTGAAGTCTGACTGTAATCAAGAAGCAGGCTTGAATGAAAGCTGGATTGAAGACAAAGGCCCTGTGGAGTCGATGATTTCACTGCGGGTTTAGACAATGTAGGAGTAGCCTTCAGATAGAGGTAGGAGATGAGTGGAAGAGTTTGAAGTGAGCTTTTTTTGGGGGCTTAGAGTTTTTGAGTTCGGGAGTACATGGGAATATTGTAGACCGGGATAGGTTGGCATGTTTTTCTTGAAAAGAAGGGGAGGAAAAGAAGACTTCTGAATCCAAATATTCAACTTATACACACACACACACACACAGACACAGACCCTCGGGTCTCAGGGTCTCGCTTAATTACCGGACTTCATTAGAGGAGTTGGCAGCGTGGTGTGTGTGACTGGGCAGCTGGCCAGTGCTGCAGAAATGAGACCGGGTCCCACTGTTTGATCCCTCAAGATAGTGGAAAGAAAGCTCTTTTCCAAAGCCAAATGTGTGTGTGTGTGTGAGATGGTTTGTTCGGCTTTGAATTGGTGCGACTGGATATGATCATTTTAAGAGTGTAACAGTGTGTATTTGTGTTTTTGTGCAGATCAGAAGGTGTTTTATCTCAGTTTAGACCCCTCCACTGTCCAGCTGAGAAAAAAGAAATTATGAGAAAGCCAAACCCAACTAATTTTAAATGCTCACACCTGTTCGCTACAGGCATTAATAGCCAGTAGATAATATCCTTTGATATCCTCCTGTGTTTTCTTTTTCATTTATTTGGATTTATTTTCCGTAATCCAGATTCTGCAATCCATCCTTTACACTTGACCAATAATATCTCACTATGACCTATGCAATGCAGCAGAATCTAAGCGGTCATCAAAATGTGTAGTTTAATGTCTGTCACTGTCAAGTAAAGTCACCTTTTTTTATATAGTGCTTTATACAGTAGCTTCACCGTAATAAACAGGAAAATAACAGAATCAGAGATGCAAACTTCATCAAAAATGAGAAATTCAAACTCTGCTTTAAGGCAGCTCTGGGAAGACAAGTTATTATTCAGGTCAATTCAGTGTTGATTAAGTTCATTTCAATAACTTTGTAAAGTTAATCACCTCTGTTCAGAACAAAAACATATTAATTTACATAAATTGTTATTATGATCCACTTTGGAAACTTAGCGTGAAAATTAACAGACATGTTCAAGAACAAACAAAGTGGCCTCAAAAATTATTTGGACACCTAAGCCACACTATATATATATATATAAAAATTGCCTTTGATTTATTTTACAAAATGCAAACCAAGTGGCAGGTACTGAATTTTATAGATAAAACAGGCAACCAAATGTCCTATAGTGAAATATTCATATCCTTTTATAGAAAATTTATGTTTGTCAAACATTAGTGGATCATGTTTATAGTTAATGTGATGAACTGTTAGGACCCAAGCTTGTATGACCTTCAGAGGAACTGACTTCATGGATAACTAAAGATGATCTTGGGTCCAGTTGGTTTAAAAAAAAAAAAGGAAAGAAAGAAAAGTGAAGTTAGTACTGAGAAAAAGTTCTAGAATCATTTGTTTGCAGATGCCACTTGGTTTGATATTTTGTTATCAAATGCAACCAAATTCAGACATTAAGTGTGACTGAAATGTCCAAAAATCTCCAAATACTTATTTGAGGGCCCCTGTATATGCAGACATACACATATCTAGCCCATTGTATTGCGATCACAGTCAGAGTCTCTCCATAAATCCACCCCCCTCACTCTCTCTGGCGGTACAGCTAGATAAGGGTCCTCAGACTGGCGGAGCATGCAAAAGCACATATCGAGTTAACTGTTGGCAATTATCTTAAAACGATGCTTGTTGAAGCGACATTGGGAGACGAATGCATAAGAGAGATAAAGTAGCCGGGCTCCTCCTAACAGCAGGCAAAGTTAACTCCTTTCTGCAGAAGGCCCAGATAAGCTGTCTTTGCCTAAGGCGCTCAAGTGCATTTGTGTTGTTATTTGTTGTGTTATTGCTTTGTGCACATTGAATGGGCAGTTTGGTGCCCTCACGCTCACTGAAACAGCCATGCATTGGGCCAGTAAGGTGAAGGCCAACTGAAGCATTCTGTCATGCTGAGCAGTTTTGTGATCGCGGATTGTCTTATCCAATGAAAGCGTGGGCTGCTGAGCTAGCTAGCAAGTTACTGAGGTGTGTGAGCATTGCATGAATATAAATGCATCATATGTGTGACAACTGTCTGTGCTTTAGGAGTCATGTATGATCATCTTGATGGAACCGAAAGGCTGGAAAACATCTGGCTCACGTCATCTGCATGACACATATAAATATATCACCCTTAACGTATGTTTTAGTGTGAAAACTTTTTCATAACTGTATTCTGTTTAAAAGGACATTTGTGTACATTTTCTAACAGTCATGGCAGATGGAATTCATGAAATGATGGATAAGAAGAGCATTGTAACTGGGTTTATTTAAAGTGATGAGTGCCGATTACGGTACAATAATTAAAAAATAAATAAATAAATAATAAAATTGGGGAAATATGCAGTGCAAACAAATTTTGCACCATTGCCTTATTTACATAATTCCTTTAATAAATTGGGTGCTAAAACAATGCAGAAAGTGTATGCAAATAAGTACCTTAAGTTAAAATTTTATTAAAATCTAAATTTAGTAAATCTCTCTATTTATAATTCTCTCTATATAGTTTCATAATAATAATAATAATAATAATAATAATAATACATTAATTATTAGGAAAACTGATCATTGATTTCTCTGAGTTTAAATATTGATTTCTGCCAGTGCATATTATATTACTGAAACAGCTCTGATGTGCTGATAATGGTTGAATTACATACATGCTTACTCATTATAGATTGAGTGAATGATCCCATGTCTTGTGAAAGACGAGCAAAAGTCAATAATGGCTGATTCTGGCAGCATGATTGCGATCAATATAAATACATTAACTTACACATACTCTTTCAGCTTTATTGCTGTGGGCACTGCTGATTTGGGGTCATCTTAGCCAAAGAATCAAAGCTTTACTCTTTATATTTGTGTATTCATCTCAAATTGTCCTGAATGTAAGGCAGTGTCTTTGAGTATCCGGTGTTTGGCAAGAAATGGTTAATATGTGATAATGTGTGTGTACTGGTGTGTGTCACCATATCAAAATGTGTGGGGACTTTGCTTCTGGAAATCTAGATTCTTCAAATCCACCTCGATGTGTGTGTGAATGAGTGTGAGATGATTTATGTATGTGTGTGTGTGTGTGTGCGCGATGGTGTTCAAAGATAAGAATTTCTCACTTCTCTCTGTGCGGCTGTAGTGATCTGCTTTTTTGTGTCTCGTTTGAAAGACCCTCAGTACCTCTTTGAGGATCAGCCATCAGCTTCTTGATATCTCAGTTTTGGCACTCCGTTCACACTGGGAGTGTGGGTTTAACCTTCAAACAAGAAGTATCGACGTGAAGAGGACACTGTTCACAGGTTGTAGAAAACAACAAATGCATTTGTTGCAGTGAAAGTGACGTCAAACTTAATATTACACCTAGGAGAGGTGGACAACATGTTTCTCAACGGACTCGCCAGGCGCTGGATGGTTGTTGTTTGTTGTGTGTTTTTTGACCTAGCTTAATTGCGGCTGTGGACTCCTTTGAAGCAGGAGGCTGATGCGGCCCTCAAAAACGCTGATGGGTACACAATAATAACTCCCCTCTCTGATTATTTTTTAATCTCCTGTTGATTCGGATCTGCACGAAGCTGAAAGTTTATTATTAAGTGGTTTTATTATTATTTTATTTTATTTATCTTGAGCTGGGCATGGAGATGTGGGAAAATGGAGAGCAAGGTCAAAAACCCGCCTGTGGAAAAACATCATGGCTAATTCCACAGTGGACAGAAGAGTTATTACCCATAACACATAAATATGTCTCAGTCGTTATGCAAACAATTTCAGCTGGATATTGCTTATCAGTGCTCCCACCTTCTTTAATCTCGGAAACGTGTTATATTTTATAATGTAGTCTTTAAAGGGATAGTTCATGCAAAAAAATGAAATTATGTTGTCATTTACTCACCCTGATGTTGTTTGCTGAATGATAGCAAACAAATCGTTCAAACTAGATTGTGAATTAAATCAATGAGTCATTAAAAGATCTGAATCATTAAGATGAATTAAAAGATCTAAATGTCTGAAATGGCATACTTCTGTACTATATAGTAGGCAAAAAAAAAGAGTCAGTATGTCAGAAGTTATAGTACACAGTAAAAAATGATTGTGATTTCAACAGTAAAAGACTAAAAAAAAATGCTACTGTAAAAGCCTATTAAATAGTAAGTTCCCTTATATAATGAAAAAATGATTTTGTGCAATGTTATGGCAAAATTCAGTTTTGGAAAGTGTATGTGAAGTAGATAATATATATATAATAAAAAAAAAAGAAGGCAAAAAGTACCTAGATAACTATCTATTTCTGGCAAGATTCTGAATCTTATGAACACTTTATTATCCTGTGAAGCCATGGGAGAGAATATGTCAATAGCAGTGAAGCAATGCAACTGACACTGGTAGGTCGCGTGAAAACCTTATGGATCTGAATTTCATTCATACTACACACATTTATACTATAGTTTTGTATTTTTATTTTTTATTTTTTAATGATTGTAAAAGAATTACTTCAAAAGAAGTACCTACTCAGAGAGACACTTCATTAGATTTGGATTTTTTTAATTGAGCCGATCCATTAATCAGACATTTTAACTTACAATTACTTAAAAGACATAAAACTTGAAAATGTTATTGAATTTAATGTGTCATATTTATTTGTGCCCCATGAGGCCTATTATTTAAGAGGAAAGGCACACATTTCTTGTGGTTGTGTCCGAAAGGACCAATTCACTTCCACTTTAGTTCGCTGAAATGATGAGCACTTTTCTGAAGGTCTGACAGGTAGAAGTTAATTCACCTGATAACTATTACCTAGAACCACTCAGGCCATGACAATTTATGGTTAATTTTCAGAGAGAGCTCTTAACAAACACACACATACACTCACATACACACATATATACTCACCCACTCTTCCTCAACCTATATGTTACATATCTGTAAATAAAGTTTTATTTTTTTTTTTTTTTTTATTATTATTCTTTTTCAGGTTGAATGAAGTGAAAGGAAAAAGTACAGTCAGGAGTCTTTTTGAATTAATTTGCTTAAGTGAGGTTGCAAATGGGCATAATAGCCAAGGCAGCCACAATTACAGTCAATTTACACTTTCCAATTATCCATAAAATGTACTTAACCCAATACTTGATGTGTGTCAGACGAAGGCAGGCCCAATTAAGCATGGGGGTGGTCTGAATTTCTGCGCCCCTCTCTTTTGCACACATTCTCTCCCCTAGCTCTCCTGATCTAAGCACCACTCTAGTGAATTTAACACCAGCCATCCAAAACTCCACTCTGGGCAAATCACAGCCACTCCAGATCAGCCTCCACTCCAACAAATTTTCAGGGATTTCAACCTGATGTACCACTCTGACTATTGTCTCCTGTTGGTCACCATTATCATCCTTTCTCTTTCTCTGGACGTCCTGGGTGGTAGCACTTTATGAGTTTAACGAACAAGCTAATCTATCTGACAAGTACGCATAGATTAGTGATTACAGTACAGCACTGGGCAAATGGTTGCTTTATCAGTTCTGCACATGAAACTGTCAGTTACTGATATCTTGATTTAAAAAAAAAAAAAAACTCTGTTTTTATGTGTTGTTTGCTGATTATGACTGTTTATCAATTAATCACATATATCAATATTTGCTTGGAAAAGACCCATATTAAGATTATTCAAATATATGTTATTATTTTAGCAGATGGGTAAATCACAGAATAGACAAAGTCAAAACCTTATTTATTGTATTTTTAATTGTTGTATAAGGAACATGAGCCCTTTCTCACCTTGCCTACTGTTGTGCACTTTACAATGCCTAAGAATTGTTTGGATAAACTACAATGTGCAAAATGCTGCAACTACAAGATCCAGGAAAAGAGAAAACATTACACCTGTTTTAGCTTAATTGCATTGGTTGCCTTAAAGTACAGGATTGATTTTAAGGTTCTTTTGCTGTTTTTTAAAGCACTGAATAACTTTAGCAACTGTATATCGTTCCGACAAAATATATTCATAGCTCGTGCTAAATAAAATGTGTTATTACATTTATGCATTTGGCAGATGCTTTTATCCAAAGCAGCCTACACTGCATTCAAGCCATACATTTTTCTAATTCATGCATTCCATGGGAATCAAACCCATAACCTTAGTGCTGCTAGAGACATGCTTTACTGTTTGGACTACAGGAAGGTTGTTTATTAAGGCTGTGTATTATTATAGTTATTATATACACATGCAAATAGATTTTTGGCAATCATGTCACATCTTTCTGTGTATTTTTTTTTTTTTTTTTTGAGCACAATTTTTTTGACACACATTTTGACTGAGAAGATAAGCCTTCCCCTCAAAAACAGTTTCATACAGTACACAAAAAATTGTAGCTTATTGTTATGAGATTTAAACGAATTCTCTTCCTAATTTGTCTCTTGATTTGTATCTGAACCCTCAAGATACCCTTATTGAGCGCAAGGACGCAAAACGCTATGGCGATTGAGTAAGTGGGACGCAGGAAACAGAGCGGCCCAACTGGGGAGTGAGAGAACGGGTGGGAGTAGGAGAGGGTGCAGAGAAAAGGAGGGCATCCTAAAAGACACTTGCAATAAGAAAAAGAAATTAAATATATCAGAAAGACATGCAAATGATCACCAAAGTAAATTATATGCATTCTTTCCTTAATGTACTTGTGATGTGCTTCTAATATATTTTTGACTCCTTGTCAAAAATATATACATTTTGCACTGGTTCAAGTGCTTATGCAAAATGAATGGCTACATATAAATTCATGAAAAATAATATAAAATAAACAAATGAATGCAAACATGTAATTACATTTAAATGTATAATATAACAAGCACAGGCATATTTGTTGCAAAAAGGGATCTTAAAAACATGACTTAATGTAAGTAGAGCACCCATATAATAATGGCACATCTTGCCATCAGCCTTCTTAGTGTCCAATTCTCATCTCCTTAATAGCATTTAATTATAACCTTCATGGACACAGTTGCAGTAGGCACGCGTGTATGTTGTTTCGGCGAGTAATTACTCTCATTTCAGGTTTAATGTCTGGTGCTTGTTGACATGCACGCTCACCATGCAGTGCCCGCGCACACAGATGGCATCATCTGAAAATAAAGATCAAAGACTACTGAAATCCCATTCGTTCCACTCCGAATGGGATCCGCATGCTTTGAGAGAGAGTGTGAGAGAGATTTGGTTACATGCCGAAAGAGAAAAACGGAATTCTGGATCAGTGACTCCCAGATGGTGGTAGCAGATATGTGCGGTACCACCTCTAAAAAGAGGGCAGAATATAGCGAGAACAGAATACTCATCCTGTGTTCTCTCTCTCTTTAACGTTATCTTACTTTCTCTATTTTAATTTAGCCCACTCACTCCCTCGCTGTCTCTCTGTTTCTTTTCAACATTATCTTTCTTTTGTCACTTTAATTGAGGTTTCTCACTCTATCTTTCTCTTCCTCTGCCCCTCTTTCTTTCTTTTTTTTATCTAATTTTAATGTTTGTTAAAATTGTTTCCTGCTTTAATGACCGGATATATTAGTCTTATTTTAATTCAGTACTTGTCTTCAAATACAAAATTCAGGTGCTGAAAATAGTCTTAAAGAAATATTTAAGTTCTCACCCTGATTTCATCAAACGCATATGACTTTTATTATGATGCAAAAGCACCATAAAGTATCTTTAAAAATGTCTTTGTGTGACTGTATGTCTTTTGCATCTCTACAATTCCTTGTGTCAAAACAGGCTGAAATGTAAGCCGTTATTTAGTAATGATAATAGGTGACATGCAGATCATAAGTGAGTTGAACTCGAGAATCAAATAAATTAGATTCCTAAATAAGTAATTCAAACTGCTTTTGAGAACTGGATCTTCCAAAGTTTTAACGTTTGTTCAAATTGTTTCTTGCTTTAATGACCGGATATATTAGTGTTATTTTCATGAATAATTCAGTGCTTGAGGTGAAATATGTGTTACATTAACTCCACCCACCAATGTGTGAACACTACAAAAGATGATTGTCAAACATCAGTTCCTGTGTTGTAGATGATAAAGCATGTGTTGTTATCATTTTGACGCGATCGACCCGAGTTCGAATCTGCCTGTTGCTGAACTTTTTTTCTCCCTTTTCAAATCTCACATATCATCGGAAAGGTGGTTATTTTTAATAAAAATTAAGGAAATAATCAAAAAGTTGAAAAGAAAGTATTGGGTAGGGTTAGGGTGGGTGTAGGGAGGGATTTATGGTCCCAATAAGGTGGCATCCATTTAATAATTTGAATTAAAATTAGAATTTACGCTGAATACGTTATTATTGCATACTGTTTTATAATGTTCTACAATACTGATGTGCAGATAATTGCCACTATTTGCAATAAGTAGTTTAAATAGCAGAAAATCGTGCTATTTTAACAGTGTAAATATAATCTATGGCTATCTGAAATGGATGTAAATAGTACATTGTTAAAAAAATTGCTATTTTCACTTAGTAAAAATAAAATCCATTGGTTTTGCACTTAGGTTAAATAGCCTCTATGGCTGCCTTTAAGCAAATGTAAGCCGTTATTTACTAATAATCTTCGATCAGATCATCGATGAATAAGTGAACTGAACTTGAGAACCAGATCAATCTGACTCTAAAATGATTCAGTCAGACTGCTTTTGTGAACTGAATCTGCCAAATCTTCTTTTGGTATTACACATAGAGTACAGTATATTGTACAGGTCTGAAATTACATGATAGCAATTAAATGACAGAACTGAAATCTTTAGGTGATTTTTTTTTTTTTTACATGTGTATTATTCAGAGTACAGTATGTGTCACCAGTGCTTGGTTCATTAGTAACAGGTTCTTATTGTTCTGAGCCCCAGTGCACAGTGGTGCTACAGGAGAGGTGAGGATGGAGTAATTGTCTCATATCAAATGAACAGGCATGAACAGCAGAGGCACACATCACCTGCATTGTCAGATGAGCACGTCGTCTGCGCGTCTGATTTGAATCCACGGCGTAGCTTGTTTACAAGTCATCTAGGGCACCAGCAACGAAAGCCAGGGCATAAACAAGTGCACCTCATGTCAGGTTGAGTGTCACTCTTGCAGCATTCTATACAATAATCACAGGCATCCAGAACTTTTTCTTGCACACGCACCAAAAAAAAAAAAAAAACCTCACATCTTTTTGTGTTTTGGATGGCTTGTCCCCTACCGAGCTGAATTTTGTCGTGTTCACAACTAGGGTGTTAATCAAGAATTGAATGTCAAATGTGTAGAAGACAACATCAGAACCTAATAATTAATTTTCTGAAGAGTGCTGACAAAATTGTCTGGATGAAGAAGAATCCAATGGAACAAGGAATTAAGAGGAAAGGGGAAAAAAAAACATGAAAAAAACGTTGTTATAATTGGTGGTTTTGTTTGTGCATTAATAAATGACTGGGGAAATTAATGTTATACATTATTTCCTTTTGAGCCAAAAGACGTATCTGAGGAGGAAATGAGATGGATGGAGTGTGAAATCTGCAATGTGGTGCGGCTTGCCTGATGCAAATGAAATGTCAACACACAGCGAAGGTAGTTAATGAGATTTCCAATGCGTAATTTCCACATTGCAGCCAAAGTGTGAAAACACAGAATAAACCCTGTCATTAAAACAAAATACCACAAATAGAGACAGTAGTGTTCTTGTCTATTCTCTCTTTTTGGTTCCTTTCTTTCTTCTCCATCTCAATCTTTGTCTTTCCTCCTCTCTGTAACCTTAAAAAAAAGGCATGCGATCCATCTGAAGGTGAAACAAAAGAAATAACTTGTGTCACTGTCTTTTCTGGGAGACAAAACATGCACACCATCATTCAAAGCATGGCAGGATATAAAAGCCCAGCATACTGTATACGTGCCTCCTGTTTATGTTGTTTTATAATGAAGAATTGTGCGATGGGATACCCTCCACTCGGAGGCGGATAAACTCTTGTCATCCTGCTAGGGAAAGCCATTCAAGCACATACCGTTGACCCATATTTTAATTATTCATACTGATTGGCAGCTATTTATGCTGTGAGAAAGACAGATTAGTGTAGCATTTTTATCTGCTTGCATCCATGTTGCCTGACTCTGATTTTAAACCCAGGCACTATAAATCACTTTAATGAGCCATGCCAATTGACAAGTGATTTTATATTTAATAAAATATGGTACGTTTACAGCTGACACACTCGCTTAAAGTGCCCGCAGTCTAAAAATAAAAGCCTCAGGTACACCGAACATCCTCCATCTCTTATATGCTTAGAACAAATTAGCTTCATCAAGAGATCTGACATATGTACTACAGCTGGTGAAAGACTAAATAGTGACAGTTTTGGGTTTGAAGGTTTTATTAAAGTGAGTTTGTTATATAGCCTACAACCTTCTTGTTGACAGAGTAGACGCATTCAAAATCGCCCAGCGTTTATTTTACATCATATACTGTAAAACATGAAAACATGCTATTTTTACTTGTTCCAAACCTGAAAGTTGTTTTTGTTGGTGTAAACATATGTACTAAGGTTCATTGAGTAATATTAAATATTTTTCTTTTCTTTTCTTTTCTTTTCTTTTCTTTTCCTTCCCTTTCCTTTCCTACTCTCTTCTCTTCTTTAACATTTTCTTTTCTTTTCTTTTCTTTTCTTTTCTTTTCTTTTCTTTTCTTTTCTTTTAAACATGGTATGATCAAATACAACAATTTTTATGCACTGGTCCTGGGCTAAGGTGAGACCCTCAAAAGATTTTTTTAAAAGGGTCATTTAAAAAATGAATTCATAAATGCATAAAAAATGGGTGTTTACACAACATTAATAACAAAGCTGAGAAGATATGCAAGATGTTATAACGTGCACATAAACCATAAAAAAACTCCAGAGATGGTGGAAAGAAAGTGACAGAAAATACATTTTTAATGTTACAGAAGATGTCTACAGTATATCAAATAAATTATGTTCTTTTAAATCCTGAAAAAAAAAAAAAAAACATTATGCAAAACCACTATTTCTCATCAGATCATATCCCCTGATGACTGACGAAAATTAAGCTTTGTTTTAAAAAATATTCAAGTAGAAAAAAATAAAAATAAATAAATTGTAATGATATTTCATAATATTACTGCAACCTTAGTTGAACAAAAAAAAGAGCAGATATATTGAATGATCAACCACTCAACTTACAATTTACACCAAACTCCAAAAATAAAAAAAAAAAAAAAAAAAAACTGCTTTTGTAATGGTTTCATATACTTTTTTTAAACTAAATTTACCTAAACCACAAAACAAATCAAAACACAACATCAAATTCATGAACTTAACTAAAACAAAAACTTCATTCAAACAAAATAAATACATAATCATTATCATTTTTCTGAATTTTTTTCTGAATGTAGATAAGTAATAGATAAACATTCCAATTTCCATTTTTAAAACACTACAAGCAATTCATTCATGTGCCAGGACAGCAATAGGCACAGTTTGTTCAATGAATCATCACTGACCATGTGGCCTAATTAGGTTACTGACCTTGATTATAAGGTACAAAGTTAAAATTAAAAGTAATAGGCAAGCAAATGAATACAGAAACAGACATGTAAATAAAAATAAAAAAAAGTTTTCCAAAATAATATTTTTTATAACAGTGATGGTGCATGCAATAAAGCTTTGTGATAAAATACAAACACCAATACATTTGTCCTCTTAAATAGAAAGTAATAAAAATGAACTTATACAACATTGAGAGAGAAAGAGAGAGAGAGAGAGATAGATGCCAGTACCTCGCGGGAGAGTTTTCCGCAACTATTTTGTTCATGTCCTGGGGTTGTGCAATCTGTTTGTCTGTTTAATATATCAATTAAAAATCAGTGTTTTTCTGGCCAGGAGCGATTCACCAAATCTGCATACTTAATACAAGCCCTGCGGCGAATACTAACACAGCAGCACGTGTATCAGACCTTCTCCAGCTACCCGACCGGATCCAACTCCTCGCCATCAATTATTCAGCCTTACAAAGTAAGGCCGATTACCTTTGTATCTGTCCTGTCAATATTTAGAGACTTCAGAAATAAGCGAGTGAGGGATAACTGAATTATTAATCATAAATGTGTCACAAACTAATGTTAGAGTCACTCACATGTTTGTGCTTGATTGTGTTTTGCTGAGAGTCTCTCGTTTGACTCCTTTGAGTGACAGCCCCTTTACGCCCCCATGTTTGTTCCTGTCCAGTTCTCGGGCAGCTGTGAGGGCCTCAGGGTCCGGCTTTGAAGGTTACAGATGATCACTGACCATCAACACAAAGAAAGCAAGAGCCAGAGAGTGGGAGTGAGTGGGCTACAAGCTCCAGCTTCCCTGTGGACTTGGAAAAACCGCATTAGCGGCTGTAGAGAATGAGTGTGTGTGTGTGTCTGTCTGTGAAGGTCACGATAACAAGCCATCTCTCTCCGTCAGAGCAACATACTCCCGATCCATCACTCCATCGCATAATAATTGAATCCCAACTATATTTTAAGTGCGACCTGCACCCAGCTGTTCGCATGTAGCTCTTTTCTTAATCGCTCTTAGTTCAGATTTCACACTAAGACAAGTCTGCGAGCAGGCCTGCTGGGCGCTATTGTCACCACATATTACCTTTCTGTTCGCTCGAGGACATTCAAATGTTGTGGTGTGTGTGTGCGTGTGTGTGTGTGTGTGGGTGGGTGGTGAGATGCCTACCTGCAGCTGACAGTGTTTTACCGTCTCGTATGAACATCTCCAGCCTATGAAACAAAAGTTGAACCCGAGCAAGGTTGCAGTGATGGGGGGGGGTGGGTGTCCTAGTTTCTAATAAGACGTGTGGTTTTTCATCCCAAAGAATCTGAGAACTACTCTCCTTTGGGAAAAAGCATCCCCAAGGTGACGGAACAATGTGGTCCCTTGTGAAAACACACATACACACAAGCTCCTGATGCTGGTGCTGGCACTAGAGCTAAAGGAAGTTTGCATGTTCATGAAGATGGATGCATTGTCTTGTCAATCACAACTTTGTATGTCGTAATCCGTCCCAGAGGACTGTGGACAGGATCTTAAGATGATCAACACAACAGATTATTTCCGATGCATAAATCTTGTACGTATATCTCATTTAAACACATCCAAGTTTGTGTGTGTGCATGCACAGAGTCACGTCTACATTTGAGACAGTGTGTGTGCTCATATGTGCATATTTCTATTTGTGAGTGAGATATATGTGCTAACTGCCTGTTTGGCTCCGCTGCTAAGAGCTAGTTAAGGTTTACATCCCACGTGCAGCCAACAATTTAACAGCGGTGCAAAAAAAATGCACTTGCTTTACATTGTTACATATTTTCACTTTAATGGCTTTGTTGTTTCAAAATTGTTTCATATATTGATATAAAGATTTTACACACACACACACACACACATATATATATATATACATATATATATACATAGCAACGTTGCATTGTTTCCTCCACTTCCTTTCTTAATATTAATTACAATATTAATAATCACAATATAGCCATTTTTATCTTATCTGTGTTATTAAAAATAAGAACATAAGCAAAGCAAAAATAACAACAACAGTAGAACAAATATAAGAAAGAAACAAATAGGCATAGAGCATTACTTTCTTATTGTACATTTGAACAAAAGCATTCAATTAAGAAAAACAAATAATCACATGTAATATTCACTTCACTGTGTTCATTACAAATAAATTGATTATTAAGCAGTTCAATCAAGAGCAGCTATCTTTTCTTGTATTGTTCGATTAACATTAATGAGACAGGCGGCCTATATGCTAAAGTAAGTCCTACTGTACTGCACGGATCTAATATAATTTTATGCATCAGATGTTTTCCCCAACAGTTCCCCAAATGTTCACTTAAAACATAACAGAATATGTTTCCGTGAAAAGCCTACTTAAATACTGTAATTATGTGTATACAGTCTGTGTATATTTATAGGGGTTTGTGCGCTGCCAGACGCACCTTTATATGCGCAATTCATTTATCAGTCAGTGGCAGTCCAAGAAGCGAGAAGAGAAAAAGGGAGGCTATTCCTCTCAGAAAACGTACAAATAAAGATCATTTTAGATGTTTAATTACTATTTGGAGAAATAGGGATCGCTGGACGAAGGCTTAATGAACTCATTTTGGGAAAACCCAAAATTTGACCAAAATCTACATTTCTCATCTTTTTTGTCTGTAGCTCAGAATTAGCCAGTGTGCATTCCAACGCATTCTGCCAGCATGGGTCACATTTTATTAGCAATATATTTACACTTTAAAATCTAATATAAATATATTAGATTTTCTAATATTTATTCGGTTTCCTTGAAAATGTTTTGACATACAGTTTAATTAGTTAATATGCATTAGGTATCCTTAACTAATTATAGCAATATCAAACCCATATTTGAAAATATCAACAGGGCTGTGACATGTTAAGTTTATTATGTACACACATACATAAACTCACACACACTTTCCTGTGAAAAAAATGTAAAGCAGGCCATAAACAGGTGTTTGCTCATTCCAACCTCTATCTATTTTTATATCATCATGAAGATTTCAAATAAATATTTAATATTTAATCTACATTTGGATGGTCCTGAGATAGACCATCTGTCTCCCCTCCACTGCTCCTCCCATATGGGAACACACACATACGCACACACAAGTTTCCCAGTTAAGTAGCAACTGATACAAACAAGAAACACAAACTCTTTCCAACATGCACAATGGAGAACACACACCAACTGTGCCGCTAACATCTGAGCAAAACATTCACACACAAACATGTGAGTAAACACACACAGGCAAGCGAGAGCAGACACAAATGTACGGTTGTTATGTGAGGCTGTGTCCATGGAGGCGTTTTTAAATATTTTATTAAAACCCGAATTGTGGCCCCTTCATGTGCCTGATAGTTTTCCCTCATCAAGGTCGGCGGATCAGAGATGACACACTTAATCACTTTGTGATGTATGAGCATTCCGCCTGGTGTTACTACACCTGAGTGTGGTACATAAATCCTTATTAGCAGCTTATGAAATAACCATACACCATATGTTTATCTTCACATTTCTGTGGCCTGAAAAATATGGAGATGAAAATGTTCCTTCCACTTTCTGGCCATACATTGGCTGTATGAATGCAAGCGTTGGCAAAACAAAAGAGATTCCCACAGGAAAGGCAAATCTCAAATGAGATCTCAATTGTTTATCCTAGATAGTAATGAGACTAAACTGAGAGTCTTTTGAGACCCTATTCAAGTCACATTGTACTCCTGAGAACAAAGCTCAGGAATCCCACTTGGATCTATAGGTCACGAAACCAAAAATAGGTCACAGGTGACTTCAGATAAGTTGGCTGACAACAGGTAAAAACAAATGCAAATTGTAAATAAATAATCGCATAATCATGCATACTAAGGATTGTACAATACACTATCATTTGACGTCTACTCAAAAGCATTTTTTTTTCTTCAAAGAATTTTAGGAGAAACAAGTTTGTATTTATATAACTGAAATACAACCCCAAGAATTTTCTAGTTTGGTAATTTTAGAGTTTGTTATTGTTGTTTTCCCTGCATAATGCAGCAGCTCTGGACTGGGATCTGTTGTGAAGAACGTCTGAAGTAATGGTGATGAGCAGCTGGGGTTCAATTGGCCTTTAAATATGAATATGGTTTTAAATAGCAAAGCATCCTGCTTGACAAAATACAGTCTTACATGAAAATGAGAGGGGGAAAAATGTCCTCTCGTTTTCTTCATAATTAAAACCTCTCTTAGGAGTTCCACAAGGCAATGTCCTATTTCCAAACACACAACAACTCTTGTTTCTGTTTGTGTGTCAGCACAAATCTGCATCATTACTCTTAAAAAGCCGTTTACTGTCTCCCTGAGTGACCTGTCTAGCCTTTCAAACCGAGCTCGGCCAACAACAGGGACTTTCTGCAATGCCACGTACCCATAACTCGATCTGAAATGCCATCTGCCCACTCTCTCTTCTTTGTTCCATCCTTCCCTCCTGTTTTCTCTCGCCCTCTCTTTCAGATGTGGCATGCGTTTTCAGCAGCATATGTCAATGTGCGTATGGCCGCTGCTGTTTAAAAAGAGTTCTGTGTGCATGTCTTCATACTCTGCCAGCCGTCACCTTGTGAAGAAAAAGCTACGTCCCTGTGGACCAGAATACTGCATTATTGAACAAGCAATGGTGGGAGAAATAGAACTTTGAATGGAAGATTTACTGAAAACGGAGCAAACAATGAGTTACCCTGAAAGATCTGTGTAATTAATGGTGCTGTACCAATGACTCAGAGAGAGATGAACATTCGACTGTAGAGTATCATTGTGTGAATCATCTCTCATAAACACATCTGATAAATGTTATTTGTTAAGCTCATCAAATGTGATTCAGCATCTGGTGTGAGAACAATTCTTCTTTCTAAGATAATAGGCAGATATGAAGAACTACGATCAGCAGACAGGAACTTTTCATTCCTCCTCATAAATCTTTGTTCCTAACTCACTGCGCTACGGAATGGTTCTTTCTGGTTTCTGCACAAAACCAAAGCTCTTTGCTGAATGGTGCATATATGATGTTTAATGGAGTTTTGTGTTGGCATATTGCTAATCTAATGGACTACAACCAGAGAAATAATATAAAAGAAAATAATTAAGATGGATGGATGGACGGACTGAAGGACAGACAGACAGACAGAGATAGATAGATAGCCTCAAAATACTGCTCATTAGGTTTTGGAACAGAGCACATGCATATGGCATGATCCTATCCTTGGAGTATTTCATCTCGGTGACTAACATACTATTTTGCTGCTTGAAGCTTGATGTGTCTGTTGAAAATCTCCTGAGACTGCGGAACTATCTCTCTATAAAGAAGTATATAGGCAAATAAACAGTGATGATGCCGTTTCACAGCAGTGTCACTACACTCTGTGCTTACCAAACAGAAGACTGCAGGAAAAAATCATGGCTGGGTGCCCTGCAGTTTGAGAATTTGCTGCCTCTTAATTTGGCCAAATTGTTTTTCCTTAGAGAAAGGTCATAGAAATGTCACTAGAGACTGTGCACAGCGGTGCCAAGAAAGCTCATGATGACACTGGTACTTGGTGATTTGCTTTGTTTATTTTTAAGATTTCAGCATTATCCTGACTGCAATATGGATAAAAAGATGTTAAAAAACAGTGATAGTGAGACATTCAATGGTATGAATGACCAGTTGGGAAATTATACTCTTTTTTTTTCTCCAAATGCAAGCCATATCTGTTAACTCACTTGTACTGCATGTTACTGAATGCACTCATGTTGTAGTGAATAAAGAATTGGTGTGACTGTTTGCACTGATATATATATGACTGGCAACAAAGAGCAGATATTTGCCATACATTTGACGTCTGAGACGTAGCATGGAGGGTAGCGCTTGTGTTCCAATGTTTTGTGCGGTGACACTTATGTGCAGGCGACCCAGCTTCCAATCCGGCTTGTGACATTTTCTGATCTCAACCCCTCCCACTCCTCTCCCTGTTGTTTCCTGCCTCCACACCCACTGTCTGAATAAAATGGCAAAAAGTCCAAATGTTACAATGTTATGTATGTTACAATCAGGATTTGACATTAACTTTTTTGCTCACCAGCCACTGTGGCTAGTGGTTTTCCAAAGTTACTTACCACTAGTATTTTCACTGGCCACAGTTTTGTTGTTGGAAAATCACAAGTTGATTATGGCATGCTAAAATATGACAATGACTTACAAGACATGATTTAAAATTCAGGTTTTCACAAAATCAGAATGTTTTATAAAATCTTTTTTTTTTTTTTTAAGAAAAGGGATGAGTCAAAAGTATTATTTACTAGGCTATAATAATTTAAAACATTTGTTTAAAACAAACATATTTCTGTCATAATTGTTTAGATTTTTAGAAGGCATAGTAGCTTCTTGTTGATCCACCGTTTCACATTTAGAACTGCGTGTTCGCTGTGTACAAATATGGGTTGATTTTTGCAATGGTCTGAACAAAAACAGCAGATGGACTTATTGAAAATGTGAATTCATTATTTGCCAGTAGGTGGCGCTTTTGGAACAGAAATATAGCGGTTTCCTTGGTAACTTAATGTTGTGTTGGTTAATGGCTTCATCTTGTTGTATTGCATTAGTTTAGCAAAATCATCTGCTGAAGCCTATTAACTAACACAAACTTATTAATAAAACTATGGTTAAAAATGCACATTGAACTTGCTCTTGAGTGTTTACACATTGAAAAATGTAGTGAGTGTTTAGACTGTGTTGGTGTGTGTGTGTGTGTGTGTTGTTGTGTGTGTGTGTAAAACAATATGTGCTGTTGTCCTCTTATTATAATTGTCAGAGTTATTGCTAAAAAAAAAAAAAAAATAAAAAAATAGTAATAAAAAGACAATGGAACAACATGTGGTTTATTTATTTATTTATTGTTTAGCCATAAATATACAGCTCTTCATAATAGCTTACATACTTTTTTCTTATTTTCAGGCAAACATTCTCCTAGGTTCGTAGATTCTCAGAAAACAAACAAGACCCAGCATTAAATAAGCTCTTAGGCTTGTGTTAATTAGTTGAATTTGTAAATGGCTTGTCTACCTTTGGGTACAAACTCAAAAGTACAAAACATTTTTTTTTCTGGGATAGCAATCCTGTGAATACTAAATGTAATATTATGTAAATAAAGTTTTTAAAAATAACAACAAAGATATGGCATCTAGCTGTTATATGATTCTATAACAACATTCCATAATTCATATTTCTTGGTATAGAAACAGCATATATCACCCCACAAGTGTGTGGATGTCTGGAGTTGGGCTGGCCATATATGTATTTTTGTGTGTGTTTGCTGTGTACTAGTTGTGTTTTGGGTCATTGTCTTGTTGAAACAACACACTGCATACATGACTCTATAAATTAACTTTAAATGATCCCTGGTATAAATAGGCCCAACAATTTATGCATTAGCAGTGTACTGTGGCTTGAATTCAGAGTTTTCACAAAATGCCTGTGGCCCTGGGAAAAAAAAGCGACTTACTCTCATACAGTGCATTCAGGCCAGTTGATGATGTGTTCTTTGTAGCAAATTGTAACCTAACATTTTTACCTATCAAAATAGTGTTCACACAGGGAATCGAACCCCAACCTTGCATCTTGGAGGTGATCAAACGCAATGCTCTACCCACTTGAGCTACAGGAGCACTATGCAGATCATCATTAATTTTTTTTTTCTAATCAACTACTATTTTCTATTATGATGTATTTTATTACTATGCATTTGTGTTGTATTGTTATTATACACAAACTCTGCTGTCACCACCGAATATCTAGCATTGCTTTTGACTGCGTTAAATTGACCTTCCTCGAATATCTAGCATTGCTTTTGACTGCGTTAAATTGACCTTCCTTGACAAATAACAATGCAAGAGTCATAATTTGCTGTTTGAGACTGAGAGTGCTAAAAAACGTGTTGAAGCATTGTACGTCACCGCGTTCAATCACATCTGTGCAGGATGTCATGAAGTTCCATGCAGCAGAAATCAACCTAAGATAAAAAAAAACATTCACCATAACATCTACCGGGGGGAAAAAAATACCTGCAGCAGCACAGTATTATTTACATTCGGGTGCAAATAGCATTTTCCATTAATAATATTGATTTGATTACACTGGCTACCAGTAGCCGCTCACATCAATTTCAAGGTACTGATGTTTGCCTACAAGACGACCACTGGCACGGCACCAATATACCTAAACTCACTAGTTCAAACTTACAGTATGCGTAAGTTGCTTTGGATAAAAGCGTCTGCTAAATGATTAGTGCTAGACTAACTGAGACTTGTCATGGCACTTGTATGCTGTTGTTGTTATCTAAATGCGTTTCTGTATTTATGGGTGGAGAAAAAAACTAATTGTAAGTTGCTTTGGATAAAAGCGTCTGCTAAATGATTAAATGTAAATGTAAATATGGACAAAATATAATGCGTTTCTGTATTTATGGGTGGAGAAAAAAAGTAACCTGCTCTGTTTCTTCTACATTTAGTTTCATGTACTATGGTTTAATGATGTCTGTAGTCTTGTTTAATGTCAATTATAATCAATTGAGCAAATGCAATCTGTCATCCTTTTTAAGCCCTCATCCACACCACCTGAAGATCAAAGGTCAGACATGATGAATTACAATTTCCTACTTGAGATCAAGAGCAGGATACACATAATGACTCCTCTCTCATAAACCCTCTCATCCCTCCCTCTGTTTTTCTCCTTTCGCTCTCTCCCTCTCTCTTTATCTCCTACCAAACACTTTGATTAGTTTGAAAAGAAACCACACTTGAACAAATTGTGGCGAGAGTCTTTTGAATAATACACAAATAAGACAAACCACTTTACCTGCCAAGCCTGCTACTCATCCAACAGGGCTTCATTCCTCACGTTTGGTCTACAAATAAAATCAGTAAACATTTTCTAGATGCAGAACAAACACATTTTTGCAGCCATGATGGCATAGTTATGGTATCTACCACCAGGGGCCCACCAAGCTATGCTAATCAGTCAAACCTTGACCCTTTGGTACATAAACATGCCTGTACCTATGTTTAGAGCTAATGTCCAACAGCATTGAGGCAAAAACACAAGGTGTGTCCTTTCTGAATAGGTCGTGTTTGTGTGTGCTCTCTGTGTGGCAGCCGCTAATGTTCACAGTAACAGTTTGCATCAGGCTAACTCAGTTGTGTGGCACATGCAGATGACATCACAAATGTGATTAACCTAACCTAGGCCTTGAAGCAGGACAATTACCCCTCAAATCAGCCCCATCAGTCTGGGGATCACCTTCACACTACAGGCTTTCTCCCTATTAGCTGTTCTTGTGTTCTCACTTTCTCTTTATAACATGCAGTTGACTGTGATCAGCAAGGGTTAACAGCTCCTGAATGCCGCTTGACAGCCATTAGCATAGTGATCATGGTTAACCTTCCGTCACTGACCCTCTCATATTAACTGACACGTAAAAACACACACAAACATATACCTTCACACAGAAAATCTATATCGCCTTTACAAAAGACTCTCAGTCTAAAACTGAAGCGGCACGGTACAGGCTGCATGTTTTTTAGAGGGTCTTTAAAAATAAATGATTTCAGTTTAATCAAGAAAAAAAGATACAGAGCAGAGATGTGTGTGTGTCAATACGTGTTTAAGTCATTGTGTGTGTGTTTTTTTTTTTTTTGTGTGTGTGTGTGTGTTTCAGAGGGCTTGTCCCAGGATTTATACAGAAAATAAAAAGCCTTCAATACGTGTTGAAGTCATTGATTAAAGGATTACCCCATTTAAGGACAACTTTGTGGATTTTGATGCTTTGAAAGGACAGTGCACAAATTTTACATAGGCTATTTTGTTGAACAATGTATGACTTTTACATTTAAATGGCATGTTTTGCTAAAAGATCAATGATTTGTGGTAGTTGCTTGGGGGGATAACAATAGCATAATCAACAATGACACTTATAAAAATTATGATCATCAACAGCATTGTTTTCATTATTGTCATAATTATTGACATCTGGGTTTCATTAAATGTGACTTTATTTTGAGTTCCAATCAAAAATAATAATAAAACATACTTACATGCCTACATTCTATAAATACTACATTAATATTTTGTCTCTACCTCAGAATAAAAATAGAAAGTGAAAAGAAATAAGAAATTAAATAACAATTATGAAAAATAAAATCATTTTGAGATATAGTTGCAATTATAAGAAATAATGTCACTATTAACTGCATTGTTTTTCGCTTCTGTAAGGAAAAGGGGACTTCCATATATAATTAATAGTTTTATTCAGCAAAAAATGCACTCTAATTGATCAAGTTACATTAAATTTATATTAAACAAATAAAAAAAAAAAAAAAAAAATATTACTATCCACAAAAAAAAAAAAAAATAAAAAAAAAAAAAAAAAATCAAATAAAAAATAAGCTGCATAATTTGTTTCAACAGTGATAAAAATAAGAAAATGTTCTTCAGCATATTAGCATGATTGCTGGAGTAATGGCTGCTGACAATTCCGCTTTGCCATCACAGGAGTTCAGGAATATTATACAATATTACTGTTTTTATTGCATTTTTATTAAATAAATGCAGTCTTGGTGAACGTAAGAGATTTGAAAGTATAAAAAAATCTTTACCACACTTTTGATCAGAAGTGCATGTTTTAACATTGTCTGTTTTTCACAGCTAGCTTAACGTCACTCATTCCTTACATTGACTTAATTTGATTCATTTGTTTCATGAGTTGTAGTTGCATGTCTGCTTCATCAATATTCCCCACAGAGTCTTATATTTATCTATATTCTTCACATTACACAGGCTCACTCATCCTCACTGATCTCACTAATCATGTGAAGAGCGGCATACACAATCGATACCTACGCTGAGTGCACATATGAGCACATCTAATGCAGTGCTACTAATATGCCCCCAGGAGAGAGCGAGCGATCTTGATTCAAACATTATTCTTTGTGTGTGTGTGTGATTTGTATGAGTGGTGAAGAAATTCTGTAAATTCTTACTCTTTGCACAGAGTTGAGTTCATATAAATCTCATTTGTCACAACAATGAATTATTTTGTAACTATCAGAAGAAAATCAAGCATAACCATGCTCGGCCCTGTATTATTTATCTTTCTTTTCTTCGTTGTCCCAGGAGGACAACTCTCAATCATATGCACACACAAATCCTTGAAAAGGCATTGTTCATGACAGACCGGGAGGTTTTACGACTGCCATATCCTACAAAGCGTGAGTGCATTGCTTCTTTTTTGAGGATTTCTACAGTTGCAATCTGTATTTTTTCCCCCCTCCAGGTCAATCTGCTTTAAACAGATGCTTATTGCCATTTGAAATACACAAGCATGAGATTATTTCACCCAGCCTTTGTTAACGAACAGTGCTCTTTGTTTCATAAGGTACAGATCAAGTAAATTTTTTCTTTTTTTTTCTTTCACACATAGACCCCTCCTAACATAGACACACTAGGGTGACATGACACCAATGTCCTGTGAGACATCACAGATTCAAGACTTTGCTCTGTGGAAACAATTTGAAGCAGCGAAAATGTGAAATCTAGTAGATGTATCCAAAGTCTACAAGCTAAAGTTTGAATTTGAGTATAGGTGTTTTGGCTATTTGCATGATTTTGTTATTTTTATTTTATTTATCTCTCTCTCTCTCTCTCTCTCTCTCTCTCTCTCTCTCTCTCTCTCTCTCTCTCTCTCTCTCTCTCTCTCTGTGTGTGTTCTGCTTCTGTACTCAAAATTGATGACTTATTTGTGCTGAGTCTTGTTATCACATGCACAATAGTAAACATTTTCACCAATGGAAATGGAGCAGCTAATTTTGTCCCCAACACACTTTCCTCTGCCGTCTTGTCCCCTGGTCCCTTTTATTGTTTCACAATCTATCTTGTTTATCTCTTACTTCACCTCCAAACTGCATCTATCCACTCTCTCTCTCTCTTTCTCCATCTATCTCTCTTTGTTTATCTCTGTGAAACACTAGTCAAGGGGATCTGATATATCCAAACAATTAGCTGGGGTAGAATGGTATTTGGCCAACATTGACTCTAATGCAGCTATAAGAAGAAAAGCAAATTACCCTTTCACTCGAGCCTCGTGTCATCTAAACCTCTGTCTCTTCCCCCTTTTTATTATTTTGCTCACCCTCAGTTCCTCCCTCTTTCAGTCCATCCTATAAGCTGGCACTAGCGGTTTCTTTTGTGTACCCTTGGCTTGGGAATGAAAGTCTCTTTGCTTGGCAGAAAGCTGCAGTTAGTCTGACAGTAACACAATGCCTCTTCATTCACATCATCAAGCACTGACTCCCTTCCTCACAACAGAGTCAGAGAGGGAGAGAGAGAGAGAGTGATGATTGGGTGGGTAATGGGAGATTGGGGCATTTTTCTGTGGACGTTAATGACCCGTTGTTTGTGGTGGTGGAGATGAGTTCACCTCATGGTGACAGAGTGTCTTATTGCGAAACACTCTGTGTGTGTTCCATGCTGCCACTGTATACATTTTCCACAAAAAGTATAGGTTTTTTTTTTTTTTTTTTTAAAGGTTAAAGGGATAGTTAATAAATGATAATTCTGTCATTTACGCACCCCATGTCTTTTCAGACCTGTTTGAATATCTTTATTTTATGTAACACAACATATATTTTGCAGAATGTTGTTAAGCAAACACTTTTAAGCTTATGCACTATATTTCAAGTTTTCGGAAGCCATACACAGCAATTCAAAGTTAGGAGATTGTAAAGAAATCTTTTACGCTCACCAAGGCAAATATCATTACAATTTAAAATAACTATTTTCTATTTTAAAATATAGAATTTTAAGCAGCCGTTAATTCAGAGTCACGTGATCTTTCATGAATCATTCTAATGTGCAAATGTTCTGTGTCAAATGAATGTCAAAAGCAATTGTTCTGTGTAATATTTTTGTGTAAAGCATTTTTTTTCTTTGATGAATAGAAAATCGAAAAGAACAAAATTTATTTGAAATAGGCTTTTTTTAACAATGTAAAAGTTTGTTTACTGTCACTTTTGATCAATTTAATCTTGAATATCTCGCTGAATAAAAGTATAAAAGTTCTTTTAAAAAAAATCTCACTGATGCAAAACTGAACGGTAGTGATAGATTTGTCTAAGATAGAGATTGAAATAGAAGTTGTTATTCATGAAAAACCTGCTTGTCAGGTTTCTGCTATAAACATCTTTTGTGTGCTACAGCTTTCTGAAAGTCAAGATAATTTAATTATAATATGACTGTGTGGTGAACCTATGAACCTAACTTTAAACAAACTAAACAACTTTGTGTTGTTGCCCAGATCAAATGACAGAGAAAAGATAAACAAAAAATGTTTGTGTCCCCTTCAAAAATTGCTCGATAAATGTAATTTAAACCCACACCCAAAATCCATATTAAATTTAAACCCTATATCCCCATCTTTCTTTCTTTCTTTCTTTCTTTCTTTCCCTTCCCTTTCTTTTTTTAAAATAAACTTTTTTACCTGATGGAAAATGATAGATTTAACATGCTGGTAACAATGGAGGGAGAATTGGAATCTAAAACGGTGAGATGTTTGATGTTCAGAGAAGTCCTATATCTATAATAATCCTTTCTCCAGTAAAAAAAAAAAAAAAAATCATCACTTCTGAATTAGGAGAGAAATATGTACAGATCAAGCACCTTTTACAAGCAGAACAGTCCAAAGCAGTTCTAAACAAATATGTTGGCGGACATTAAGGATTATGGACTCATATTTTGCCCATTGTTGTGAGTGTTTTTTTTTTTTTTTTTTTTTTTTTTTTTTTAATCAGCTGTTTGGACTCTTATTCAGACAAGTAATGCTAAATTTCTCCAGATCTTTTCAGATAAATGAACAACTCATGTTCCTCTTGTATGGCCTAAGAGTGGGTCAAATTTTTATTTTTTAGGCAAAGTATTTATGTTAAGTATTTATTAGTAGTAGTAATAGTATTTACTATTAGTTGGACACTTAGTATGGGATGCTGTTAAGCAGCTTTGACACAATCTGCATTGTATGAAGCACTATATAAATAAAGTAGATTTTTATATATATTTATTTAGTTATTTATTTACTTTCCTACCTCAGACAAAGATAAATTAATCTACTTGACGTCATGGGCTTGGGTGAAGTAGAGTTACTACTTTAATTTTTGCACTTAACTTAAAACTGCAGCAAAGGCCTGTCAATTTTCCATCTGTTTCACTTGCAATCCATATACAACACCTGCCTCAGTGTTACAATAGGACATTTTAAAACATGTCACGTGGAAAAATATTTAATATGCCCTAATGTACTAAGACAGTGATATAAAAAGATCAAATTCAAGGATGCATCTTTGTCTGTATATATTATACAACAATAAGGTATATACTGAATTTGAATCTTTTAATATCTCTGTGTTGTATTAGTTCTAACCTGGTAAAAAAAAAAAATAATAATAATTTGATACAAACCAAGCAACTTTTGTTTACTGGTAACCACTGTAGAATATGACCACTGTACACTAAATTGCACTGCCCTTGGTATATTGCGTTGGTTGATATGTACATGAGATGTTGCGTCTGTGTTCTTTCATTTGAGTGTTGTCAGTAAATCACCCGCAGAGTAAATCTGGCCCCATATCTTTTAAAACATTATTTTATTTCACTTTTTGGCTGGAAATAAATACATAAAGCACAACAGTTTATTTAAGTATGTTCATCAGTGTGACCCCCTCAGGGACTGGAACATAATGACTTTTAACAACTGAATTAATAAACATGCATTGCACTTGTATGTACATAACTTTGTTTGCTTTCACAGAATCCAAACACTTCTTAAATATTATAAAAGTGTTTCTCAACTGAAGAGTCACTACCTAAAAATAGTATGCATTCTGTTAATAGAGTTTAGAAAAATCAATGCTAAATATTAAAATACAGAATTATAAAATTATTATTATTATTATTTAGATGAAGTATAAATAATAATATATATAGTGCATAGTTATGTTCGTGCATAGTTATGTTCGTAAATATATATATATAGTTATATTATATATAATATGTATATATATAGTGCATAGTTATGATCGTAAAAAAATAAATTGGCTTCTCAACTTTAAACCAGCAGAGAAGAAAACATTTCCCAGATCTTTCTTTGTCAAAATTATGCACAGTACTTCAGTTGAGTCTTGAGCTGACGGCAAAATAAAAACCATTTGAGAACCATTGCTATAAATCAACTATATTAAGAACAGTACTCTCTTCTGTTTGTATTGTTGAACATCTTAATGACAAATTGCTCCATATCCTCTTCTTCTCTAACATCCATCCTCTCCAATAACAGATTTTTTTCCCCTTTATCTTTTTCTTCTCTTATTTTCTTCTTGTACTGCCTTTCTCATACTGCTGTTTCCACTCTGACCTCATCAGCTTCTTTATCTACTAGGTTCTATAAAAAGCCATTTTACTTCTTATTTATTTAATACAGTCTTGTTGTATGTTTGCAGATTTCTGTTATTAATATTCAATGCTATAATATAATATGTTTTTCTTTATGTTCTGCAACATGCTGACATTGCCAGCAAGTGTTCTGACAAAACAATCGTTGTACACTTGAAATATAGACAGCTTTGTTAATTACAATGAGAGTGGTTTAGTTTTGTCATGGCAGGTTGCTTGTTTGCAGCACTTTTTTTCTATAAAAGTATATGATATTGAAATTTAAATGAATTATAGAGATGATGAAACACTTTGTTTGTTTGTTTGTTTGTTTGTTTGTTTGTATTTTGTTTGTTTGTTTGTTTGTTTTGTTTGTTTTTGAAAGGACAATTTAAAAATGTTTCTGGAGCATTATAAAGATTTTGCACAAAAATAATAAGCAGCATAGAAGAGAACTATTTTCAGCATGATAATAATGAGAAATGTTTCTGGAGCACTATAAAGATTTCTGAAGGACCATGTGACACTGAAGAACTAAGAGCTACTGAAAATTCAGCTTTGCTATCACTGGGATAAATTACATTTCAAAATATATTAAAATAGAAAGCTTTTACTATTACTGCTCATTATTCATTTCATATATTATAATTCATATATAATGTCATCAACTATGGCTTCCCAGAAGCACACTTCTAGTTTGATGAAACAAGGAAGATAGGCTGTGTCCAGTCCTCCTCTGTTGATCTCTATAATTCATATATGCTCCATAACATTTCAGTGGCTCCTATATAAAGGTGTGTACATTTCTAAAACGCTATGTGAATGCATGTCAAGTACATGTCTGTGTTTCTGTGTGGCACTTTTCTCTTGACATGCGCTGAAGTTGACAGTGTGATTTGTGCTGCACCTTAGGGCTCACTCAGAACACAAAGGCCGTGTCTCTCACCGCTATTTCCAGAAGCGACTGGCAAGGTCAGCCGTCCTCCTTAATGCATGTCCAACAAAAGAGCCAATTTAGGAGCTATCAGGCCTCGGCCGGCCCCCAGGCTCTCTCCGCTTAACTGTTATGAATCCCGTCAACTCTGTAATGGGAATGAGCCTCCGATTAAAACACTGCTTTTCTTCATCCAAGCAGCAATAAGAGACCCATTTCCCGACACACGGTGAGAGACACACTTGCACAGTCACACAAACACAGACCAAAGATTGCCAGTGAGGTTCTGAGGGCCAATAAAAATCGGTCACTGGCCGCACATCAGAAAAAAAACAAAACAAAAGAACACAAACACATTTCGAAATGGAATTTTCATCCTCCATATTGAATTTGAGCACCGTCTCACACACACACACACACACACACACACACACACACACACACCTCACGTGTAAATTGTGAGCATGACAACCCACCGACTGAGCCTTGATGGAAATCTACAGCCCACACTCTTAAGCTTAACAGACATTCCCATTCAAACCTGTGAGAGCTTATTGACTGCCTCGGCAAAGACACTGTCACCTGAGATTTCACTAAGCTGCTGTCAAACACTCAAAAGTATTGTGTCACCTGTCATAAACCGCAATGTGTTGGAGCGCCACCTCTTACTTAAAAGTAAATATTTCGTTTTAGATTTCACAGACGTTACTTCATAAAGTATCTCAAAAGCGCACATTAATTCTGCTTGTCCGATCAGTCCTCATCTGAGGCGATGAAGATGCATGCTGTTTGGACACTCTGACATTATCGTGTCCAGAGGCTGATGAGAAGTGTGAGAGAAGCTGTGGAGTAGCTGAGGTTGAAGCTGTCAGGTTAGTTGATCAGATGTCCACTGCAGGCAACGGTAATCTGAATTAAAGCTGAAGAAATGAAAAGCGACAGCGTGATGAAGTTGTTGGTAATAAATATAACCGTATTATAGGCACAGCTCTCTGACTTAGCTCACAGGAGTATATATCAGTTTATTTTTCAAAGACCTGCTTGACAAGCACACTTTACTTTCTACTAGTGGTGAATTTTCTTTTTGAAACAGGAAGTTCAAACAACAGACAACTTTAGTTTACCGCGAACTGTGATTTGCTGCTTTGTTAATGCTAGTTAGAGGCAGGTGCTATTAGTTGGTGTGCTCTAAACAGCAGTTTATTGTCAGCTTTAATTTTAATGTTTTTATATCACTATTTCTGGTCCATTTTAGGGGAAAAACACTACATTTTAAATTAAATATATTCTTTAAATGTAAATTTGTCAACTTTTAGGCATACACTAACATGCATATTGTGTCAAATCTAACACACATTTACTACCTTGCCTGCATTAGTAAAAAAGTAATATATTTAAAATGCATTTATTTCATAAGTATAGTTCAAATCTATTAACATATTTACTGACATATCACTGGAGACTGATATAAAAATTAAAATTAAACTTTATTTGGAGTACTACTTGTGCACTATGCACATTTCCTAGTATTAAGCCTAAAATGTGTTTTAATGTCGCTATTGTTGAGGACTGCATGATCTTTGAATAATATTAGTCTTTTAAATGCAAAATATTTAAAGTGTATCTAAAGTATACTCACAATAGTTCCACTTTAGTGCAACCAGTATACTTCAGTATATCTTTAGTAGGATTTCAGCTCTACTTTCGCACAACTAAAGTGCATTACGTACAAAATAAGTTGTTCAAATTTAGCAGACTTTACATTCATCAGTTTAGAACACTAAAAGTGCAACTGCAGGGTATTTGTATCAAATACATAAATATGTAAATGTATTTTTAGCAAACTTGGCATGAAATAAATATTTTCCAAATATATTTTAGTATATTTATTTTTCACTAGTAGAGTCAAGTTGATTTTGCTAGGGTTATGCTCTTATCAGCTTGTCCTGTTAAACTGAATATTAACTTTTTATGCATGAATAGATTTAGGTTTAGATTAAAGCTAGCTTGTCCAGGTACACTGTAAAAAATAAATAAATAAATTTTTATGGATTTTTGAAAATTACATTTCATGCAGTGTGTAACAGCACTAAGTGAATAAAAACATCCTGCAAAGTTTTAAATCTGAAAGTGCACCTTGTATAAAGTTACTGTCTCTCAAAATAAAGAGCAACTCTGAATCATTGAAACGAGTCGTTTTTAAAATGTATCCAAAGCCGTTTCATCTTGACGTCAACATGAAACATTAGCGTACTGCCCGCCCACTTGTTGGTCATTTTGCGTTGGTCGCAATCAAAATGCAAATTCATTCTTTGCCACTAGGTGCCGCTTTTTGGAGCGTTACTTTACAAACGTTACTTTATCAGGCTTTACAGAAAGGATGAAATGGAAATGAGACCAATCGGACCAATCACCGCAGATTAGCGTCACACAAAGGAGGGGTTTGGAAAAATAAATCGTTGAGCGAATCGTTTGGGAGTCGTTGAGCAAATAAGGTAAAAATAAATGCATATTATAAGACAAAGTGTTTTTCAAAGTGTTTTTGACCTTGCAGGCATATCAATCTGTTGTTGGGGACACCCAAAACCAAAATATGAAAATTTCATTGCCCATAATAGGGGCACTTTAATTTAACATGTCAAAAATCCCCCCCCTTTTTTTCTGAGTAAAAACCACAAAATTATAATTTTGGGGGTACTATGTATATAACTATAAACATGCACCTTTTTTTAATCAATTTACTATGATAATTAATGGTTAATTTTGGAGAGCATATTCGTGTATCCTGTCCATATTTGAGACTAACAGGGGGTATGAATATCCACTCCCACTCATGACTTGCCAACAGTGCTCAATGGTTGCCTCCCCTAAATAGAGATCAAGGTCAAACACAAATGTTATTGAAATTAGAGGTAGGCTGCAGTCGGCCAGAGGTGTCCAGTGACTTTGCATGTGTGTTTGACATTCAAACGCATGGCTGAACCACATCCTAATGGTGTGTGGTCATGGGTTTCACAGCCTAAGTAGTGTTCAAAGCCAGGTACCAGTGCTTAACACTTTTAAATGATAGGTGAGAAGAAACATGAGGAGGAAGAAAAGGAGGAAAATGACAAAGGGATTGTTAGTTAGTCAAACCCAGCAACATATTGTCACCTATTGTCTTTTTGTTTGTTTATTTGTTTGTTGCTGTTGTTTGTTGTCAGTACTGAGATGGTGATAAACAAGGGTGAGGAGAGAAGAAGCTTCACCGGCACACAGTTCATCCATATACAACACCCGTGCCGTGAGTCAGTTCACACGCTCTTCACGCAGACAGAGGTGAGTCAGTGAGTGACAGAGGCGACCCTGCCGCTGCGCCTCCCTCTCCTCCTCAACACCTGTCAGTCACTCTAATGGCTGTCACACTCCTCCCCACTGTCCGGCTCTCCCCTGTCATGAATCTGACATAAGCACAGCCATGGAATGATGCTGGGAATGGGAATTTTACAAAGTGAATGCATTTATGCATTTATTTTGGTCATCTTGTGTTTTTTTTTTTTTTTTTTAATTAGTGAGAATGAAATCAAAATTGACCTTGTTTACTTTTTTTAAATGCACATTCATAGTCTTAATTTGGATGATGAATCCATGTTTTTTGTTTGTTTGTTTTTTTCATAATCTTTTATCAAAATGAAATTATTTGCTTCCCCTAGAAACCACCTGACTCCATTCTGGTAAATAAAATTCCTTGCACTTTCACAGTCTAGTCATTTTCTGATGGAATGGGAATTTGGTCAGAGTGAAACTGTATTTTGTTGTCTTGTGTAATAATAAATATAAAATATTTTTTTAATTATAAATTAATAAACAATAAAAAATATAAAAGTATGTTAGCTTTCAGTTTTTTTATATATTTACCAAATATTAATATTGGTATTTAAATTACTTATTATTATTTTCATCATCATAATCATCATCATTGTATGCATGTATGCATGTATGTATTTATTTAGAAATTAAGCCCCATGATATGTTTTTTTTTTTTTTCATTGAATATCCTGTTTCCAATTACAATAGCAAAATGGGTTGTGAATTGCTTTTCACACGTTACACAAATGACTGAGCAAACGCATCAGATATCAAAGGTCTAAAGGGTGTGTGTGTGCGCATGCGGCAAAGGTAGAGAACAGTGGACTTGGTGGCCCTGGTGAGTTCTGTAGATCTCCCAAAATACTTACCACTAGTATATTCACTTTATGAAAAGTTAAACACCTACCCACACAAAAACGCACACACTCTTGAGCACGTTCCTAACCTTCCATGGCCCCACTGTATTGAAGATTCATCAACTGTCATGTGCGCTAATCAGACATTACTTATTTTTTACAGAGAAAACACAAAGACAGACACACTGCATCACCTTTTAATTAAAATGTACTCCCTGTCACCATGGCTGAAAGGCGGTTTTGGAGGATGTGGCCTGGTGCAGAGTGAGGGGCAAATATTGACTTCCTGGTTGGATTTTCCACCTTGCCATGGAGCAGAGTTTTAAAAGCACTTCCAGAAGTTTCAGTCGAGAGGGTCTCTGCTCTCTGTAGAGGCTTTGAGTGAAGGCCTTCATTTAGACCATGGACTTCTGCATCCAAAAATAATGTTCTCCTCTCAGAGTAAAGTAGCTTAGAGTCTTACAGGACCGCCATCCCAGGTGTGTTGACAGATGTGTGTGTGAACAAGTGTGGATGTGTAATTGGAGCAGAACCACCAAGCAGTTTAACTTGGGCCCCACCTGGACCCAACCTTCATTTAAAAACCATCCCACTGGAGCTCCGGAGCCATCTACAGAGAAATACCTTTAAAAATACTTTCACAATTAAAAAATAAAATATATGACGGGAGCAACTTGGCAAGACGAAATCCCTTGTATGGAGGTAATAATTTCTGACCTTATTAAATTAATTAAACGCATGTTTCCTATTATGGCGTAAGCCTTAAAAAAATGGAGATTACAAAGGCAGCCCTCGAGACAGGCACGGTGATGAGACGAGTGTAACGAACACACATACGCACACGCTAAACTCACTGGCTTATTAAATTTGTGTCTCTTTCCTTGGATGGCACATTAATTGTCATACATGTCATTAAATTCAGCCTGGTTTTGCTACGCTTCACGGATACTTGCACTCACACGCACACACAAACTTTGCACATATTGAAGGACAGCTTGTGTATTTAGACAATTGGCAAGTTAATAGAAATGATTTTCCTGATTAATGTGGCTCTTTGCTCTGTATTTAGTACCATGTTTATCTGTCAAACCTGTGTTTTACCCTCATTACACACAGCTCTCTGGTCAAGGGAAAGGAAACAAGGTCAAAGATGAAAGCATTTATGGTGTTTTGATAGAAAAACACTGTATCTGATGTTTATATTTATCATTAATGAAAAATGGCTTACACAACTGCTCATTATAAGCGGACATACATGTTTACATTTGTATTAAATGATTTAAAAGGAGCTTTTTTAAAGGTTTATTTATTTATTTATTTATTTATTTATTTATTTATTTATTCATTCAATGTTAAAATAATGCTTTAATATTCCAATTTAATGTGCAGAGACAAACATAAATAAGCCATATGTGGACTGAATTCTCCAAAGGTGTAATTGGTCAATCATGGTGCTTTCAAAACATTCTGCTGTTTGTTTAAGCTGCCTGACAACAGCAACAATTGCTCAACCAATAAGGTGAGTTTGGGGCGGGGCTATACATTTCTCTGACCAGTGAGGGGTTGTCTAGAGAAACCTGTTCAGAAACAGTCACTATTTAATGCTAAAATTACACTTTAACTATTAATATCGGTGTTTGGAAAATAAAACCTCAATATAGGTTAATATATAAAGATTAATTAGTGGAAACTACAGAAGTATACATGCAAAAGTTCATATTATGCAGAATAATTAATTCATATGTTATCTATACCATGAAATTATTCACTAAGCCACATACGCACACACATAAATGCAGTTCCTTCGTGACATTGGGGGTCTAATGATGGTTTGTGGTAAACAATTAGTCCACAGCTCTCTCTGTGCTCCTCATCAGCGCAGAGGAATTAGAATTTTAGGTTAATTAAAAGAGTTAATTATCATGAATACAACAATAATTAATTCTAAAAGTATATTTGAATTAATTATCGATTGAATTAATTAAGAAGGGGATAATTAAGCTATATGCAGTGTGAGAAAGAGAGACTCGACACAGAGGAACTCTGTGTGTGTGGGCAGAGATGCATACTGACAGTATGACGCAGAATATCCTCGGCTGTGATGACAAACAACATTGTGAGCAGAATGAACGATGGGTGGGTGGGGGGGGGACAAAATGGAGTGAGCTAACGCAAGAGCAAAACACACACACACTCACAGAGAGAAAGAGAGTTAACTCAATTAGCCAAAACAATCTGCACCTCGCTCCTGCCCTCAAAACACACCAAACATAAACTCATCTAATGGCTGCTTTGGATGACAAATGACACAGCGAGAGTATTTTGGGTCTACATGGGAAAGAGCGACTGACAGATAAGAGGATTCATCCAGCAGCATTCCGTGCCCTGTAACAGCTGCTACATAATCTTTCCTTCTCCCTACCCAGGCTTTTTTGTCTTCATTCATCCCTGTCACAATTTGGCTGTGAAAAACACCACTATAATTTTGGTCTTACTCAGACCTACCTGCTGAAACAACCGCATATGTCGAAGTGAAAAAGTGAATGTAGAGGAGACATCATAAACGACACAGTGCTAGCCAGTGTCAAGCCTGCCCATGGTTCCTTACTTTTTCATAGCTGCTGGAGATATTTGCTTTTAGTAGTCCACCTGCCATAGAAAATGACTCCAAGATGAAGGTAGGACTTTGAGTGGTTTTATTTATAAAAGGCTCAGAAATAAAGACAAATAGTGGTTTCTGTTAGCAAGATGTCCTTATAGACTGCCTGCTGCCATAGATGTCTCACGGTCAATAAACAGTACTGAAAGAATAATAAAAATATCCTTGTATAGTACAAAGCTCTACACAGTGTAATACATACAAGCTTAAACCCGTACATTTTTTTTCTTTCTGTATAACAGAGAAAAATGACAAAAGCTGAAGGTTGCGCAGGTGACCAATAAAATAAATATATAAATTGGACATTTGCCATAATAGGAATAAAATATTAATTTTAAGGGAGACTTGTAAATTGAAATTTCTGCCTATATATATATATATATATATATATATATATATATATATATATATATATATATATATCCAGTATTCAGTTTCACATGATCCTTAAAGAGATAGTTCACCCAGAGAAAAAAAAAGGAAAATTCTGTCATTAATTACTCACCCTCATGTCGTTCCAAACCCATAAGACCTTTGCTCATTTTCGGAACATAAATTAAGATATTTTTGATGAAATCCACAAGGTTTCTGACCCTGCATAGACAGCAATGTAACTGGAATGTTCCCAGACCTAGAAACGTTGCAAGGACATCTATGAACCAGTCAATGTGACATCAGTGGTTCAATCGCAATTTTACGAAGCTGAGAGAATATTTTTTGTGCGCAAAGAAAACAAAAATAATGACTTTATTCATCAATTTTCTCCTCCAAATCACATCTTCTGCCATAGTCAGTAGTAAGTAGTCATTATACAAAAATATTTGCCCATTCAGTGCTGTGATTGACCAATCAGAATCAAGTATTCAAGAAATCCTTGTAATAAGGCCAAGTTACATAACCTCTAATAATGCTACAAATTTTATGAACAAAATAATTGAAAATAAAAATTTAGTTTTACTTAAAAGATGAGACTGTTGTAACCCACTGGGGTACAATGATATGTGAATTACGTTGGAGCACTCTGTAAGAATTAAAATGTATAAGCCTAAAATGGGCCTCACAGGGTCTAGAAAGGGGAGTGGATATCCATCCTATTGCAAGCTTAAGAATTTCACTCTTCAGTTATGTAATTGACCACACATTAAGGTGATTCATTGTGGCTTTCTTTGCTGATTCGAGTGTTTATATCTGGGGCTGGGGAAATAGATCCTACCTGCTGCTCTCATAGGGTGGATATGTTAGCCTTTTTCTGGTCTATAAGATTTGAGTGCTTTAGCCTTTATACTGATGATCAGAGCAAGATCGCTCGGCTCTGACTCCTCTGTGTTATGGCTAATTGAGTTTGAAATGTGCTCCGTTTGTGGTTAGATTGGACATCCCACAGGATCTATATATTTTTCTGTCTCTGCCATTTCACAAGTGTGCAAAAGGACACAGACAGGAAGAAAGCAGGGTGCTGTATGCTAATTCTATGCAGGTGAGTAGGTGGCACCAGTCACTAGATGTTGTGAGATTGTTATACTGCCATAGATCATGTTACAAGACAGTAAGATTGACTTTCATATAGTCACTTCTCACAAATGAAGTAACAGTCAAACTTTAATCATCAATGCTCTCATTGTGTCTTAGACCTTCTCCAAATACAATTCATCACATTTGCAATGTTTTTTTCTTTTTCTTTTTCTTTTTCTTTTTTTTTTTTTTTGCTTCTAGGGTTTCTAGTAATCCCATATAATACAGAATCATCCTATTTTTGGGAGAACAGAATTGCCTAATGTATTGAAAATCCATCCGAGACTAAGTTTGTTGTGTATTTTAGCATCTTACAGCCACAGTATTTATTGCATTTGCATCCGTTTTGCATACAGTTGTCAATGTTAAAAAAATAAAATAAAAAATGTGAAACCATGGATGTGGTGCCAGAGCATGAACGCTATCTTGACAGCGTGGGAAGGATCAAGGAAGATCAAGAAAGGGCAGCTACTACTAGCTAATGCTTATCTGTTGGCTTTTTGCACTTTTAGTTGCACTGTTTAGTTCAGAATGTCTTGTTTATGTGTTAATACTGAAATGTAAAGACTGAAGTTTCAATAAAATTTCAATCAGCGTCTTTAATGCATGTTGTTCACTAAATTTGTTTTTTAATTAAAACTAGTGCTGTCAAATGATTAATCATGATTAATCACATCCAAAATAGTATGAATTCTATTAAATACTATGAATATAAATTCTATGAAAAGAAATATAGACGTAAATATTTTCAAAATATTACTGTATATTTGTGTATACACAGTACACACACATATTATGCAAACAAAAACATTTATTTTGGATGCGATTAATCACAATTAATCATTTGACAGCACTAATTAAACAAAATACAAAGCGCTTAAATGCTGAACTGTAAAACTGTTCATCTTGAAATATTTATATGTAGTCACGATTATCTACTGATATAATTTGCCTAGGTGGAAGCTAATTTGATATCTGTGATAGACTATATAATGGTATGTGACACTTTAACATGACATTAAAATTTATTTATTTCTTCAAAAGATGTGTGCCAACAAGTTAGAGTCAAAGTGATTGCATTTCGGATGCTTTTCAACACTTATATCAGCCAAGCATTGACTGTCTTGTATATTTATATGCATTTTTTTTTTTTGTTTACCACATGCCCAGTGGTACAACCTTAAAGGAACAGAGATCATTCAAAAAAATGAAAAATTCTGTCATCATTTAGTCATTTAGTCATAGTCTATGTCATTCCAATACTGTATATATGACTTTCTTTCTTCTGCAGAACGCACAGAAGAAAGAAAGTCATACATGTTTAGATATTCAGAAGAGATCTTTCATTTTTGGGTGAAATAAACCTTTACGACTTAAATGGCACATGGGAAATGCAGAAAATGTGAGTACCCCTTATTTTCCTAAATAAATACATAAAGATTTATTTATTTGTCTAAACACTCTATTAGCTATGAATACTTCTAAAAAGGGAGAATATGATCAGTCAGTTAATGCAATCTGACAGCTGCTGCATCAACATGTCACAAAATCTGATTCCTCACAAATTACTTAAATTTAGGTAGATTTAATTCAAGTAATCTCACAGAGAAACACATTGAATGCTAACTGGAAGCATGTCGATGTATTTATGTTAATGCTACCTGTGTGTGACGGAAAGGGCAGAATTGTATTACAGGTAATCATACCTGTATCAGTTGTGTATTGCTGAAGTGTTTTGCTTTGGGCATCTTAATGGATTGTGAGTGTGTTTGTGTGCATGTGTGTGTGTGTGTGTTTGTGTACAGACTTCTTGACCTACATGAAATCAGCACACATTTCCATTTATTCATCCTGCTGTACGCATCTCTTTTGATCCTGCTTGGATCATGTTTCTCATCACAACCTGCTTGTGTATATGTGCACACATGTCCGGGTGTTGCAATTTGGCACTGGATGCAATTTGCATGTCAAAGAGGAGACCTAGATGAGGTGAATGTAGATCTGTTATCATCCATACAGTGATATATGTTATGTTTCATATTGATTACTATGGCATACTAAAATCAATAGTTGGAAAATATAGTGTGTGGTTGTGAGTGTGTGATCAAAGCAATAAGGAGAGGTTGGGTTAAATAAGGCACCTTCAAAGATCTCCTCACACATTTATAGACTTTATGAGAAGATTCTTTCATTGAATATTTGAAGTCCAAAGCTATTTCCAAATACCATTTGTGTTCTGGGGAATTTATTGAACTGGAATTATATTTCTCATAAACTTTCCCATAAAGCACAGTGAATACACTGACCTGAAGATAAAACTGGATGATTCTCTGCAAAATATAAAATAAAAAAAATTGTATGGAAGTTGAAAAGATGATCGATGTAATTTCTTTAATTATGATTTCATATCTCACAGTTGTGTATCTATATTTCTCATAATTGTGGCTTTGATATTTAAACTTTATTTGATAATATTTTTAATAAAATATTATTTTATTATTATTTTAATGCTACAAATGATTTCTATTTAGATTAAATGTTGTTTATGCTATTTATCCAAAATTCCTGAAAAAAAAATGTTATACTGTTTTCACAAAAATATTAAGCAGCACAACTGTTTCCAACATTAATAATTATAAGAAATGTTTTTTGAACACCAAATCATCATATTAGAATCATTTCTGAAAGATCATGTGACACTGAAGACTAAAGTAATGGCTGCTAAAAGTTTAGCTTTGCCATCACAATAATAAATTGTTTTAAAATATATAAAAATATTTTTAAATTGTAATAATATTTCACAATATTACTGTTTTACGGCATTTTGATCAAATATATGCAGCATTATTGAGCATAAGATACCTTTTTAAAAATGATCAACAGCCTCAACTAAACTTTCTGAACTTGGGAAATGATACCTACAGATGAGATATAAAACAAAATTGAGCATTTTTGTTGACCCTCATTGCTATTGAATTATTACAGCATCCTTTGTAAAAGCATGTCAAACTCTGACATATTTGGGTCATATACACTGACACGCAGATATCTGGGTTGGAAGTTTCACATGAAACTCAAGTCACAAAGGAGAAGACTTCATAAAACCCTCTAACACAACTCAAATACCAAATACCACATTACATTTTCCTCATGACTGACCACGAGAACAGATTCAGACACACACTTGCCCTCACCCAGTCTCTAAGGGTCAGCTAAATTTTTAATAAGGCTTTTGGAGTGAAAACAATCCTCCTGTCAACCAGCACTCTCTGTCCCGTCTCATCCTGTCACTGCAGTGTCAGTCCTGCACACATATCCATGTGTAGGCTGCAGATGAAAAGGTCTTCCGGGCCACAGACACACACCAGAGAGTTGCTCTGAAAGCAGCCAGACGTCCAGACACACACATAACCACACGCGGGGCTGATCGACAGACCGACGCCACATATGGCCATCAGATATTAAGATGTGAGAACAGACATCTTTTGTTATCTCTGAAAACTCAATTTTCGTTTGTTTTCTGTCTGTTTTCTGTGGGGGAAAAGGGAAGCAGGATTGGAGAACTGAGGCTATTTTCCTCTGATGTTCCAGATTTGAGATTCTGACATGGTGAAACTTAGTTAGAACTCAGAAGATGATTTGGTTTAAAGGCTCTGTCACTGTTCCTTGTCCATCACGCACCTAATGAGAGAATCTGATACCCGCTGTTTTCCAGACTTACCATGGCAGATCTAAATATGGCATCCTGAACTGTAAAAAACTACACAAAAAAAACAACAACACGTTAACTGATCAAAATAAGCAATACAGTTGTATAAAATCACACAAGCACAACATCAGACTGATTCCTGGTTAAACACTCTTATAAAAACCATTTCCTTCCACCAGAAATAGAAAGAGTTGAGTTTAACAATAATATAAAAAGTTCCTAGTTCCTGCTTTCTTAATCTGTTTTTTTAAAGTGCCATTTTTGAAAATTACCTTTCATGCAGTGTGTAACACTGCTCTAAGTGAATGAAAACATCCTGCAAAGTTTTAAATTTGAAAGTGCACTGTGTATAAAGTTACTGTCTCTAAAAAGACAGAGCAACTCTGAATCATTGAAACGAGTCATTTTAAAATGAATCCCAAGCCATTTCATCTTGACATCAATATGAAACATTAACATATTGTCTGCCCACTTGTTGGTCATTTCGCATTGGTCAGAATGAAAATGCAAATTCATTTTTTGCCAGTAGGTGCTGCTGTTGGAGCTGTAAAAATAGCGGTTTCCCTGGTAACGCTGTACACAAAGCAGCACTGCGCTCACAAACGCTGCTTTATCAGGCTTTACAGAAGGGATGAAATGGAAATGAGACCAATCGGACCAATCACCGCAGATTAGCATCATGCAAAAGAGGGGTTTGAAAAAATGAATCGTTAATTGAATCGTTTGGGAGTCGTTGAGCAAATAAGGTTAATATAAATGCATATTATAAGACAATGAAATTGTTTTTGACCTTGCTGGCATGTCAACCTGTTGTTGGGGACTCCCAATACCAAAATATGAACCATTCATTACCCATAATAGGGGCACTTTAACTGGAATGTTGTTATAAATGGCAGCCACACTTTTACAGTTACAGTTACAAATTGGGAAGCTAACAAAACTTAAGTCACCTTTATTTTTACAGTGCATTATTCAGATTAATAGATAGGAAAATAACAGAACCAATTATGGAAACTTCTTCAAACATAAGGCAAGCAAACATGAGACAAGATAAGCAGCTCTAAAAAGACAACAGACTATCATTATTATGGCGTTGATTAAATTCAGCTGGATAACAATGTTGATGTTGCAAAATTTGTGTTATGATAAATATGCGATTCAGCTGCAAAACAGCTTTTTAAGAAAACAATATTTCCTCATTCAGCTCAATATAGTTCTAGTTTTATTCTCATCCGATGCCATCGGTGCCATCAAATCGATAACTTAACATGAAAAAAATAAAAATACCTACAGTATACTTCACAACTTTTGTGAACAGATGATGATTATGAGTAAACAAGCCATATTAACAGTCGCATGAATTACTTTGCCAAAAGCCGAGTTTGTGCTTGGCAAATTTTGGGTTTATCCCACAGTGAAAGAACCACCACATGTTTATATTTTCTCTACAAATCTTTAATTGAGCATTTTCACACCGGTAATGGAATACATTACTTATTCTGAATCTCAAAACATCACCTTTCCCTAAATCAGCTTTGCAAGAGTGACAACAATGAAAGCAAGAGAGAGAGAGCGCTGGGATGCCAATCATAATGGCAGCCCTCCTCATGCTGTTGAGGTATGCTCACATTATAAAACAGGAGGGGAGATAATCTGATTCTCATATTCAAATCACTGTTTGTCCATAAATCTTGAAATATTCATGAAAACTCAAATCTATTAAATCCCTCCGGCACGCTCGTGGGAATTAAAGCATAAAGTCGAGTGAGTGCACCAGTGGCTCGCCAGAACTTGATTTAGAAAATCTCTTTTTGGAAGCGATTCATGTTTACACTCCACTGGTGTTAAGATTCTTTCTGGCACAGCACCGTTTCAGACACTCCTTCAAATGTGCTTTCTTGAGGGGACACTAAACTCAACCATCAGTCCTTCTTGACTAGTGCTGCTGCGATGCGCAAGGGGGCGCTCCGACTGTTTCTTGTGTTTGCCACCGTGGATCCCGTGTTATTCCTCTCTGATGAAAACCGTGACATTTGGTTGCTGGGAGCCGGGGAGCAGGTTTACGCCAACAGTTTGATAGACTGTCGTTTTCATCAGTATAGAGGTAAACGCACGGATATAATGCACTAAAGCTGGCTGAAATGATTTGAGACAAGGGATTGGACTCTAACCTATTTAGAAACGAATTACATCCCATTAAATCAAAAGTATGACCGTGCTGCATCTGTACTCGAAATGCAGACATAAATGATAATCAGTCAAAATCTGTTATGACGACGTTTTATTAGTGAACCTATTTGTAATTTCCATTACAATGAACAACATCTAGCTATAATTATATAGGCTACATATGGATTTGATGTTTCACCACCCACAATTTGTACCTTTTCAAAACAGTCAGTTGAATGCCGATGCAATGCAATAACCTCTTTTTGTTGTTGTGACAGGCGAAAGGTTTTGAAAACAAAATATCAATTTAATAAGTTCTGTCAGACATTGTCTGAAAATAAAGATATTCTGACTCGATTATTGGTAAAGGTAAATTTGTAAGAGGCAGTTACTTGGACAACATTTAACAGATTTTAAGTCATATAGCCTAGCTCCTTTTCCTTACCCACTGTCCGTTACAATGGATCCTAAATTAGTTTATGTTTTCGTCAAAACAAACAAACAAATCATTAATATAACACCCATAAACTGATTGAGCAATGTTCAGTCTAATTTTGCTTGGCACCAAATGAAAAAAAGAAAAGGAAAAGAAAAGAAAAGTGATGTCCATTAGAATGGACACTGGGTCTAAACGTGTTAATTACTTTATCCAACATATTAGTTGTGCTCAACTGTATCTTATTTAATAAAGAGGGATAATATGCAACTGCTGGACATTTCTGTGCAGTTGCCATGAGGAATCCCAGGCGCGTGACTGACAGCAGCGCAACAGATTCGTTTTGGCAGCTAGGAGGCGCATGTGGCTCACTCTTGGGAAACCAAAGCGGAGAAAACTCCAAAGACAACACACGTTGCAAGATGAAGACGGTAGTACAGAGTCTACCTGGTTTATATGCAGTCGTTATATTAAATGCATCATATACAAATATAAATTATACAACACTAATTGTAAAATATTTACAGTGAGGGGGAAAAAAATGCCTTGTCTAAAGTGAGAAACATTTGTTGTGCAGGTTTTGTGAAATGAACTGCAAATATACTTGTTTTCCACTTTTTCACATTTTTTTTAAACTGTACATTTCAAATTAAATCAAATACCTTTTATTGTTACATCACTATATGCACAATTCAAAAATAAAGTGATGTGCAGGTAAAGGATACACAATTCACTACTTATACAAATAATAATTAATAGAATTATATGTATAGCTACACATAGTATTATTTTTGTTGTTGTTGTTGTTTGTTTTTCCCCCCACAACTTAATCGTTCTTAGTCTCATACGAACTCATCTGCCATTCAATCATTGTGACCAGAAATCCCGCAGCTCTGACCAGGGGCGTGTCTATCTGCTGTTAGGAGGCTTGACTGACGTAGCGCAAATGCAATAAAGTTTCAGCTCTGCTAGTGCCGGGTGCTCCCATTGGTTGGCGAGGGGAGGGTGCTGCGGGAAAACCGAACAGCTAAGCGTTGATGCTTCAGTACTGTGCCAGCGGACCCCGCAGGAGCGCACCAGATATACCGGGACCTTTCAGATATCAAAGACTGCAGCTCTAATATAAAATGCATTTGTTGAATTAACTCTGTGGATTATGATATTGTGTTTTATCACACGCCAGCTGATAGCTCTTAGTATCAGTGACAGTCTAATGCTGTAATGTTCACTTGTGCCAGAAATCCGCTGCGACTCTAAAGCTTGTTCGTGGGGGGAATCGCCTTGGGAAATCGGTCCTGTGTAACCAGCACGCAGACAGCATGGTTTTTGGCTGACATCCCCGTTTAAGGAAAAATATAGACCTACAACCAAAGCCTTACGCACGCCTGCGCGCCTGGCCTTGGAGAAGAGGGTGATGGTTTTGCTGCGTGCTCCGCGGAGATAAAATATTCCAAGTGTCCTTTCCGGAGTGGAGATGTTTGTGTTTTTGCTCCTGCTGTGTCTCGCGGATGAGGTAGTTTCGCAGATACGTTACTCTGTGCCCGAGGAAGCGGAGCATGGCACATTTGTGGGGAATATCGCAGAGGATTTGGGACTGGACCTTACGAAACTTTCATCCCGCCGCTTTCAGGTGGTGCCCAGCTCGCGTACACCGTACCTGGAAGTAAACTTGGAGAACGGGGTGCTCTTCGTGAACGAGAAAATCGACCGGGAGCGCATCTGTAAGCAGAGCGCCAGCTGTTTGCTTCACCTGGAGGTGTTCCTGGAGAACCCACTCGAGCTCTTTCGCGTGGAGATCGAGGTGGTGGACATCAACGACAACCCGCCGAGCTTTCCGGAGACAGACATCACCGTGGAAATATCCGAGAGCGCGACCCCGGGTACGCGCTTCCCGTTGGAGAGCGCCTTTGATCCAGATGTAGGTAGTAACGCATTGCGCACTTATGACATTACCAGCAACAACTATTTCTACCTAGACGTGCAAACACAGACCGACGGCAACAAATTCTCAGAGCTGGTTTTGGAAAAGCCACTTGATCGGGAACAGCAGGCGATGCACCGTTACGTTCTCACGGCCGTGGACGGCGGCCAGCCTCCTCGGACAGGTACAGCTCTGCTTGTGGTCAGAGTGCTCGACTCCAACGACAACGTCCCCGTGTTTGATCAGCCGGTTTACTCGGTCAACCTGGCCGAGAACGCGCCCGTGGGCACGCTCGTCATCCAGCTGAACGCGACCGACTCAGACGAGGGCCCGAACGGAGAGGTCATTTACTCGTTTAGCAACCACATCTCAAGCAGTGTCAAGGAACTGTTCGATATCGACGCCCGAACGGGCCGTATAGAGGTCAGAGGTGAGGTGGACTTTGAGGAGAGCAGCCTGTATCAGATTTACGTGCAAGCGAAAGACATGGGACCTAATGCAGTGCCCGCGCACTGTAAAGTTTTGGTCAAAGTGACGGACGTAAACGACAACGCACCGGAGATCATCTTCAGCACAGTCACGGAGTCGGTAAGCGAGAACGCAGCCACTGGCACCGTCATCGCGCTGCTCAGCGTCACCGATAAAGACTCCGAAGACAACGGCCAGACGCATGTGGAGATTCTTGGAGATGTTCCTTTCAAACTCAAAACCTCTTTCAGAAATTATTACACTATTGTGACTGACGGTCCTCTCAACCGAGAGACTGTAGAGGCATACACAGTTACCGTTGTTGCGAGAGATAAAGGGATTCCATCTCTGGCTACCAGCAAATCAATCAAAGTGCATGTGTCTGACGAGAACGACAACGCGCCAACGTTTACGCAGCCCATTTATGATGTGTATGTGACTGAAAACAACGTCCCCGGTGCTTACATCTACGCTGTCAGTGCAGTCGATCCTGATGTCGGACAGAATGCTTATATAACTTACTCCATAGTGGAGTGTGAAATCCAGGGTATGTCTGTGGTCACCTATGTGTCCATCAACTCGGAAAATGGGTATCTGTACGCCCTCAGATCCTTTGATTATGAGCAACTAAAAGACTTCAGCTTCATGGTTCAAGCCAGAGACTCAGGCAGCCCCGAGCTGTGGTCCAACGCCACGGTGAACGTCATTATAGTGGATCAAAACGATAACGCGCCGTCTGTGATTGCGCCTCTTGGAAAAAATGGCACTGCGCGGGAGCCTTTGCCGCGCTCTGCCGAGCCAGGCTACCTAGTTACTCGCATTGTCGCCATGGATGCAGATGATGGGGAGAACGCGCGCTTGTCCTACAGTATACAGAGAGGCAACGAGAATGGGATGTTCCGAATGGACTGGCGCACCGGGGAATTGCGCACGGCCCGCCGGGTGTCAGTCAAACGAGACCCGCAACAGCTGTATGAGCTGCTGATTGAGGTAAGGGATCACGGGCAGCCTCCTATGTCGTGCAGCGCGGTGGTGCAGGTGACACTCGTGGACAGTCTTGTGGAGGGCCACAGCGGAGAACGCGGCACGGCCAAGGCCAAAGAAGCGTCTCTGGACTTGACACTCATCCTCATCATTGCTCTCGGTTCCGTTTCTTTCATCTTCCTTCTGGCTATGATTGTGCTGGCCGTGCGCTGTCAGAAGGACAAAAAGCTGAACATTTACAGCACCTGCCTGGCGAGCGACTGCTGCTGCTTGGTAGGCTGCGGGTCGTGCGGGTCAGGCGGTTGCTGCGGTCGTCAGGCCCGGGCCGCCCGGAAAAAGAAGAAGCTGAGCAAGTCAGACATCATGTTGGTCCAGAGCACCAACACAGCCAACGTGAGCGTGGCGAGCGCCGCGCAGGTGCCCGTGGAGGAGTCAGGGAGCTTCGGCTCGCTCCATCAAAGTCAGAACTACTGCTACCAGGTCTGTCTGACTCCGGAATCGGCCAAAACCGACCTCATGTTCCTGAAGGCCTGCAGCCCGTCGCGCAGCAACGACACCGAGCACAACCCGTGCGGAGCAATAGTGACCGGCTATACAGACCAGCAGCAACCGGACATCATATCTAACGGCACCCTGCTCTCCAGTGAGGTACGAGCACTTACTCAAATAATATAATTACCTGCCAAATAATATGTTTAAAATAATTGTAAAGATTCCGTTGTATTTTTTGTTTGATTTTGATTAACGGCACTCTGTCTGGTATCTCTACAGTATAGACTTCAAGAATTCGTCATTATGTGGAATAGTCATGATTTTGAGATTTTAAATGCTATTTTACATTTATATATATATATATATATATATATATATATATATATATATATATATATATATATATATATATATATATATATATATTAAATATGCATCCAGTGAGAATAAAATAATCTTCCTCGCACGAATAGTGAGAGTTCTGAAAACGAACAGGTTGATAACTGGTTGCTAGCAGACTGACATAAGAAGCATTAATCTGTTCTACTTTATTATTATTATTATTATGTTCTTTATGGCCTATTCTGTGGAATTACCGTTAGAGCTTAAACATAGTGAGTCACTGAAATGATAGATTTGCATGTTTGTGAAAAGCTCCCCGGGTTATAAGTCATTAGATATGCCAGTCACGGTGTTGCAGAGCCTCACAAGAACAAAGATCCGTCTATAGTTGAATTCTGCTGAATAGCAGCAGAGCCTAATGATTTTGCCTGCGCATAAAGTTCGTGCAATGCCTCCAGTGAGCAAAACCTGAATTCTGACCTGTGTTTTTTTTTTTATTATTATTATTTAATTACTGTTATACGTTGATGTTGGGACTGTTTCATATCGATACCTCTCTTGCAGACAAAACACCAGAGAGAGCTCAGTTATTTGGTAGACCGACCAAGGCGTGTTAACAGGTAAGCACTTAACCTAACTGACCTTAAACTTATTTTCCCCCATAAAACTTTCAGAGGCTTTTATTTATTTTAAGTCTATGAACATCTGAATTAAAGCAATCTGAGAGACCATTTCAAGGCTGAGCAGTAAATTTGTGGTTATATAAGAGTCATGTGGCATAGCAGTTGACTCAAACCCTCTCTCCTCCCTCAGCTCTGCATTCCAGGAGGCAGATATCGTGAGCTCAAAAGACAGCGGCCATGGAGACAGCGAGCAGGGAGACAGTGACCATGATGCCATGCATCGCGGCCATTCCTCTGGTAAGTTTAAGCAAGTCAATTTCTATTTTTCTCTTGTTTTGTTTCAATTAACAAAAGAGCTGCCAGTCAGGCTGAGCTTGAAAAGGTGTGGGTAAACTGTCGAGATAGACATGCTGGATGAAAGATGGCAGATTTGAAATAGTTTGATTGGGTTTCATCCTCACACAATCAGAACAAAAGCTCTGATCAAGGCATGTCATGGCTTTTCAGATCTGTCAGAATCCTAGCAGAAATATTTTAGGCTAGCGAGCCTCTGGGTGTGGATGCGTGAGCACGTTTTGGGAACTACAGCCTTAGTGGAGAATATAATCCAATTGTTTATGAATACTTCCTCATAATAGAGATTTACTTCAGTGGCACTAACTCCCTTTCACCCCCGTCTCCAAAGACATGATGGAATTTAGATCAGTCCAGGCGGTCTGTCATCGACTCTGTGGGAATGGAAACAAATAGGTTGAGCGACAAACAAACAAGCGATTCATTGACTGCATGTGACCCCCTCCCCAAACTCCTCTTCCACCCTAATCCCTCTCTCCACATTCCACTGATGGAGGACACTACTTGTCCATAAGACCACATGTGGCGCTTTGGAAATGAGATTCGGTTTTATGCTGCAATGGAAACGATGCTTTGTTGCTAATTGACACTTCGCTTGAAGTGTATTGTGAAGTTGACTGTATAATGTAATTATGACATAGTTGGACACAAATGAATACAACCAAAAAGTTGCATCTTATTATCATTAATTTCTCTTTGCTTGAGCATATGTCCTCTGCTGTTATTCCAGAGCACCATATGCTGTTGCCGGACTGCTTCAGCTCTCATTTAGCCTATTTTTGCTCAGTTAAACATTAGATTAAAATCAAGAATTTTTTTTTCCTGCAAGGTCAGCTAGACCATCTGCCTTTGTTGTCACAGGCCATCAAAGAACACTTGCCTTTAAGATACAGCTCTATATTATAATAATAACAATAATAATAATAATAATTTGTACTTTTTTTCCCCCATTTGCGAGCATGTTGTCCCCACTAAAATTAATTGTTTAGGTGCATGCTATCTTCTTTAATTAAGATAATTGAAAGCGTTGCTTGGTATGCAGGCTTGGAGAGCGTTCAGAAGTGTGCATTGTTCATTTTAATGAGAATTTGCTAGAAACTGCCTTTATCCTTTTTAAATTTGTTTCAGACATTTTGTTTCTTAATCAGCTGCTGTTTTATGGGCTTTTTGAAATAAGAAATTTTAGTCACCCAGACGCTTACAGTGTCACAACATAGACACATCCCAATCTAGTCATCTCTGCTAGATTAAAAACAGGCCAAGATAAGCATCGCTTAATTTATCTCTAATGCATGAAAATGCATCTGTAATACATATTGGAGAGCTTCAGAGCTTCTCTGATGAAATGACACACCTGAATCATTTCATTCCAGTTTCATTTCTTTTTATCCCGAGGATCTGCCACGTTGCAACAAAATCCTTAATTTGGGTTGCAGGTCATGTTCAGAATTCAGAAACAGCTCACTGATCAGTAATTTATTTTCAGCCTGATGCATACCAATTAGCAAATGAAGGTTATTATCAGATCTAATGCTTTGCAAGGCTTCTGCTCAGAAAGCAGCAGAGCAGATATAGAGCAAGGGAGATGTTTCAGTGGATCATTTCATTTACAGTCCATTGCTATATGTTCTTTAATCTATAATTGTTTTTATCTCTCTCTCTGTCTTTCTCTCACTTTGTCATGCACAGTGTATCGCATTATGAAAAAGTGATGTAGACTTTCATACAACTTGTGCAAAATGACATTTTGAGTGTTTTCGTTTTTTGTGAAATTACTTGTGGTGTTCCTCTGGCCTTTTGTTGCATAGAGACCCTGTTTAGTCATTGTTTTGTGATCCACCTCTGGGTGATCTGGTCATTGCCTTTTTCATCTGGTACTTACATGAATAGAACAGTTTCCAATTGAATAGAAATAGAACAGTTTCCAGTTGAATAGAAATAGAACAGTTTCCAGTTTCATGTGACTGAAGATTGGAGCAATGATTGTTTAAAATTCAGCTTTTTCCATCAGAAAATACATTTCATTTTAAAATGGGAAATGGTTATTTTAGGTTGTAAAAAGTATTTCACAATATTACTGTTTTTACTGTATTTTTAACAATTAAATTAAGCCTTGGTATAAGCATAATGGATTTCATTCAAAAGCATTAAAAATTTAACTGACCGCAGACTTTTCAATGGCATGTAGTGTTATAACTTACTTTCAAATATTGTTTAATTTTAATCTTATATATAATGTTTGAAAAATAAAATGTTTTGAGCTGAATTCTAGAATAATTTAGTAGAATACCTGCTTTAACTGGAAAAGATTAAAACCCTTGTAACCTAAGTGGACAAATATCAAAACATTATGGACCCCATTTAAATTTGTATTCAGCATCGGCTTAACTGAAACTGAAATTAATACAAGGTATAAAAATAGCACATATTTTTTCAACCAGAGAATTGCATTTTCCTCAGGTTTGACTCTTTCTTGCAATATTGAACCACAAGTCAACAATATAATTACTTTTCCAGTATTTCCACTGAAAAAAAGGGACACTGGATGAGTACAGAGAGCAATTAATTTCAGAAAATGTCAGGAAATATCAAGATGTCTCCGTGCGATTACACAATGAGGAAGTGTCTTATCTCACACTCTCTAAATATCAAACTCTCTCTCTTGCACGCTCTTTCACCTTTTTTGTATGTCAGAAATATACACAAAGAACGTTTGCTCACAGTCTCTTAGAAAAATGAGACCTTTGAATATTGTCATAGATAGCTTTCAGATTTGTTTAATGTCTGAACTACTTGTCGATGTTATACTTGGGTCTGTAATTAGGAGAGTCTTACCAAGCCCAGGCCTAAGTAGGTTGTTTGCATGTAGCTCAGAAGGATTCTAATCCTCTTTTAAAGCAGAAATCCAAAGTCTGTGTATGCTGACCTGTCTTCTGTCTGAAGGGCTAGTCTGAGGATTAGCAAAGAACACCCCCCCGCCCCCCAACACCACTGACTCCGCTCCATACCAACATCTCTGCTTAGCGCTGCTTTGAAAATGGCACTTCATTAATCCTCCAGCTGTAATTACTGACTGTTTTAGACATGGGGTTTTTAGTCACAGGAGCCGAAAGGGGATTTAAAAATGCTCACCTCTCTCTTCTTCTCAGATGCGCACAGTTAAAATGGCAAGGCTTACACCTGCTGGGGTGCCGGCGGACCTAAAAGGCGTCGTGCAACTGTCACACGCAAACTAACTGGATCTTTTCCCTCACACTGGCTTTAGCTGTAACACTCTTGTAGTGCTAGTTTCTCAGCTTTGTGATTTGTGAGGTCATTAGTCATTGGATATTAGCAGTGGGCTGCTTGAATTACGTGCCGTTAATTAAAATGCATTTTCAAAGAGGCTTGTGCTAAACCTCATGTTGTAGGCCCAACATTGGTGCTGAAGCTTGGCTCCTAAGGCCTGGAAAATTGAAAAATTGTTAGATTAGATTAGATACTTTATTTTCACTGTACAAACATACAACGAGACTCAATATATGAAAAATACAAAAATAAATAAATAATTTCATCTATTCACCCACACTCACATTCTACACACCACACATCCTCTGCATTCTTACTATACACTACTTGCCAACGTATACAGTTAAAAGAATAGTTAAAAGTGCATATTACAAACGAAGGCCATACTGCACGTAAATAAAGTGCACATAAAGGGTTCTTCCATGTCAAGGACATATTGCAGTTGGAGGTTGTGTTTTCAGTTCAGAGTTCAGTATAGTGTTATCTTTAGAAAAAAAAACTGTTCATTAATCTTGTGGTCTGTGCTTTGAGTAAAGTGTATTTTTATTTTTATTTATTTATTTTTTTTTATTTTTTTTTAAGTTATGTAGTATCTTGTTGTGTTTTCCCTATTTTTTAGGTTCTTTAATTGAGACGAGAAAGAGACAAAAGAGTAAAGGTTATTTTTTTTTTTGGGAGGCTCGAGCTAAACCTATGAGAAAGATGTTGTAGGCTTTAAGGGGCGGAGCTAGGTTCTTAAAGCCTGTTTCAAATAATGCCTGGGAAATTACATATTTATTTATAGTAATTTAAACTGTTAAGCTATATAAATAATATATATCCCCAAATATTTTTCTTTTATATTCCTTTGAAGTTCATTGAAGCATGTTTTTTTTTTTTTTTTTTTTTTTCATATATCTTATTGTGTCCCTTATTCTTTTTGTTACTTTAATCGAGACAGTGAGAAAGAAACAAAAGAGTAAAGGGGGTTATGACTTTTATAATATATCCCTTCATCTTGTAGCTGGGCAGAAGAGGTGGAAAGAGAACAGAGGATCAGGTTTATCTGCAAGCTTGGTGTCTGAGAGAGTTTACCTTTGATGTCAAATAGAAAGAGAGAGGGAAAGAGAAAGAAAAACCTCAAGAAGAGATTACAGCATTGACTCCATGTGTATGTTTTCCGCACATGCTTTGATCAGGGTAATTTGTAATTTAAAAGTCACTTAAAAGGGAAAAAAAGGGCTCATTGCAATATTTTCATGATTAGCACGTCAAGTGCCAAAGACATTTCATGCATAGAGCTTCTAATGTTTTCAAAGTGAATGACATGTATTACATTTCATTTGGATTTGCATATTTATAATGCTTGATTAAGTCTAAAAAAGATGCTGGATAGCTCATTGGTTGAATTAATGTGGAATGTGGCGGTTCGGTCTTTTATCTACGAGAGGAGATGTTGAGAGGGAGCTATATCGTACATGCACTGCATGCACATGGTTTATTGTATTTATGTTTGTTTGTCTTGTTTTAATGCACATACATGCTTCCAGTGCAACTGGGAGCAGAATGCTGTCATCCTCCCACATGCACAATTAAACACAAGCTAACCCATCTCTCTGTTCTTTCTCATAGGAGCAGACCTCTTCTCCAACTGCACAGAGGAGTGCAAGGCCCTCGGCCACTCCGATCGCTGCTGGATGCCAAGTTTCGTGCCCACCGAGGCACGACAGGGCGCCGATTACCGCAGCAACCTGCACGTGCCAGGCATGGACTCTGTGCCTGACTCTGAGGTATTTGAGTGCGAGACGTTGGCGGGCGATCAGTCATTCTCAACTTTTGGCAAAGAGACGCCACACCAGCCCAACCAGATACATCAACACCATCAACACCACCTCAATGCTTCCACGCTAGAGAGGAAAGAGTTTGATGCACTTCTGTGTAACTCTCGCATGCCTTACAAAGCCGCCTGTCTGTGTGAGTATCTCAAAAGAGAGAGCTCTTTCCTCTCTCTTGATCTGACCCAAAAAACTTTCCAAATTCAAGGCCTCTAGCGTGAAGTGCTGCTGAATTCTCCTCTAAAAATTCTAAGCCCTCACACTTCTGCTTTCCTTCACCCATCAACATCTGTCCATCCTTCATCTGCTCTACATCTACTGGTTCCTGGTGTACACTCTTAAAAATAAATGCTCTGACAGAAGCAAAATGTACAGGAGAAGACATAAGAGTATCCTTTTAACTTCCTCAAGTATTTTTATCCTCTAGTTCTTTAGAAAACCGTCTATTGGTGCTTTAAAGCCCCCTGGAGGCGTGCACATTTTAAATGGAGGAATCAATATACTGGTCTTAAGAACTTCTAATGTAGCATCAAGAACTATTTTCATCTTCAATGAACCAAATACAAAGAAATCTACCAAGTGAACTTTTTTTTGTAATTTTGCTGTGTATTTTTCATATTTAATCATTTAAGGACCTTTATTTTTAAGAGTGTACGATTAGCTTTTTCTTCATACATTTACTCACATTCAAACAATCTTATCAGGGTTGTGAAAAAAAAATCTGAATTTAAGAATTGACCTACTTTGAATACATGAGTGTGGGTTTGGATCAAATTGGCTGCACACAATTTTTGGTAACTGAATTTGACATTTAAATTATCAATCTATCTATAAATAAATAAATCTTTTTTTTTTAATTGCAATTAAATTCTTTTTTATTTTTTAATTTGTTTAGCTTTAATTCTTCCTTACATTTAAATTCAAAATCAGGAATTTAAAAAGCATTCTCAGTTGAACTCAACTGCCACAACCCTGATAATTCCATTACTTCAAACACTGCACATGCTTTGAAACATGAAATTGCTCTATGAATTCGTTCAGTTGTTTATAAATGCAGGGAATTACAAAAGCCCTTGTGTCTAGTTGTGGGGAATTGAATGCAATACGATGTTAGATCAAACATTAAAACATTCTCAGATATCTGACCATAGGCAAAAACCCACCAGAGACTGACAGAGATTGAAGCCTAAAATGAACTTGTAAAACACACAAAGATAAAAGAAAGGCTGAAACTCCCTATTGTTTTGTACACAGGCAGTAGTCTTATTGACTAGTCATGCCAAACATCAGCTCAGAAGCTTGAAACAGACGCTCTCAAAAGGCCAGAGTTTATAAGGTTTAGACTGCCTACTACTGTTTGTTGTGTTAGAGGGGATGAAGGTGGTAGTGGGATTGATTGAAATATTATCGACTGCGCTTGTTCTGCTGAAACCTTCAGACATCGTCTCAGAAAGAGCGCTCCGAGGCTGTGTGGGTGGTGCGTTTAACTTTGAGGTAATAGTTTATGATTGGAGGCCTATAGTTCCACATCAAAGCTCCGCTTCTGAACAGACCAGCCAAGGGTCTTTTAATAGCTTAGCCGTACACTTTATGTAGTTTGCCGCCTAAAAATACACCTTTAATAAGCTTCCTTTCTTTTTCCCTTTTTAGCGCGGAAAAGGATTTGCTAGCTCTTTTCGAGTGGACATACCAGAGACGGCGTGATTTTGCACAATCAGTAAAACTGATGGAAAAGCAAAGAGCATCAAGTTTCCAGACTCTATTTCCAGAGACGTCAGATGATCGTGCATTCCCGAAGGCTTCCGGAGCCTCTAGGACCTCAACAGACTTGATGAAAGAGTTGGACTCGCAGAGCTAGATGCAACGCCGTGCGGCTGGACATAACGCGCTTCTCAGCAGGACTGAGACGGAGGACAAAACTAAACCGTTAAAATACATGGAGGATAGGAAGACAAGGAGAGAAACAAGAGGACAGCTATTCCTCTTGGGTTCTGCGTGTGCCTGTTTACAGCACTACTGTATATCATTAAAGAAACAAGACAAAAAAGACAATGAGAACTATGATGAGAACCACCAACGAAAACTACAAAAATGGAGATATATTCACTGAGCCCTTTAGTTGTTTATGTACACACACACACACACACACACACACACACACACACAACACTGAAAAGCCAATTGTACAGGAAATTCATTTGTGCATTACAAATGCAATATTGTTCTTTTAGACATGACTGTTTTTATATTCTGTGTGCGGCTGTGCCTGTGTGATAAGGTGTTTTCCCTAAATCTATTCCAACTCTTTGTCAAAAAAAAAAAAAAAAAAAGCAATGGATTCCACGGAGATTTTTTTTTTTTTTTTTCGTGAGGGTAAAGTGTTTAACGTTGTGAGCAGGACAGCTGTGGCCTAAATCTTACTCTCTCAGACAATACGTAGGTTATATCACATGTGAGAAGTCTTAACTGTACTCTTTTAAACTTCAAAATAAATATAAATCTATATCTATAATTCTATCTATATATACTTTTTCTGAAAAGTGCAGTCTTCATTTGCGCCATTTTTTCCAGTGTAGTGTGTAAGGCTCCTCAAGGGAGCCATTAGCATTGCTGATCCACTTTACAAGGGTTCTTATCATGACAGAAAGCCTTATCTCCAAACTTTTCATCCATTTTATTTATTTTTTTTTTTTTTCAATTTTGGATATTGAGATTCATGTCTATAAATAAAAAGGGTCGTAATATTCTAGATTTGAATACATGGCAGTTGTGTATTACTGTAGCCAAATAGATCCATTTGGAAATTTGAAGCCAAATATGAAAGGGGCACACAGTGCAAATCAAACGCACATGCACACACAATCACTGATACTGATATTTACACACTTAAGTATATAAACACAAACACCTTAATAACAGGAGGTGACAAATAAACTGAAAAATGTATACTTGCGTTTTAGGCTCCTGTGTTTTATTTTAAGACAACTTTAGCAGAACTAATACTAAACGACAGTTTAACAATTAAGCCACATTCCTTAAAAATCAAATACTACACAAAACATTATTTTCTAATGAAATATGTAATGGAAAACCAGGCACAGCTGTCTGGTTTTGTTTTGTAGCTAAGGACATCTGAAAGTCTATTTTTGCACACATGGATGCAACTACTCAAATGAGCATTTAGTGCAATTTATTTGTTAAAAACAAATGCTATTTAGGTTTTATTAACAATGACAATTCAAAAACATTTTTGCACAACAATGGAGAGAAACGTGGACAAAGACTTTCCTTCACTTTTCATCTGCAAAGAGAGCAAAATGTAATATATATATAAATAAACATATTCCAGCGAAGTTCAATTTAAAGCCAGTCGCACAGAACTAAACTTAATGCAGCACGAAACAAAGGACAAAAGCAATGTGATCATATCTCATTTTCCTTAAAATTGACTCCATTATGTTTGACCTCCACTCACATTAATCTCTTTCACAAACCGCAGGCTTTAATATCTGAACGGGAAAGCTGACAGAGGGACCTAAATACAGAAATCACTGGGCTATAATAAGAATAATTAAAGAAATAAAATAAATGACTTACAATTCCCCAAACAAGTCATACATTTCCCGGAGACGTGCTTTGGAGCAACTTTTAAAGTCACTCAAAGGTGTTCGGTTAACTTTTTCCAGCTTTACTGAATACAAATAGCTTCTTCTAACAGGATCTTATTTGTTTCGCATGTAAAATGTAAGAAGGTGGGCCTCAAATGAGGATGTGAAGGTGGGTGTTGGGTGACGCTTTAAGCGGAGGCCACCGCTGACAGATAGATTGAAGTTGAATAGAATATCTGTCCTCATAAATATGCTGACAGCCCCAGCCCTTGTCAGACTCTTTTCTCTCACCTCCCTCACACCTTTCCTCCCTTCATCTCACCCCTCTTTTCCTTCCTCCTGCACACACCTCATCTCCTCTGACAGGTCAGCGCTCCATTTGTTCTTTCTGACTGATGACATCTATGAGGGCAACTTTTGTTCTTCTCCAAAGAGAGAGAGAAAGAAAAATAAGAGCATCTTCGGTGTTCTGTCTCTGTTCTTACTTCAAAATGCTTCTCTGTAGGGAATGTTTTGAAGATCTCTGCTGTGTGTGTGTGTGTGTGGTACTGCCAGATGTCTGATGTCTGAGGTGACAGTGAAACGTGGTGGAGGCTCATCGGACCCCTGACAGTTCTCTGAGGGGCCTCAGGGGCCCCTGCCTAAGCGTCTGAAGCGACAAGGCGCCGAAAAAGCGATAAGCGGAGCAGGACAGGAATGTGAGAGCAGGGAGGCCACAAATCCCTGGTGTGCTGTCTGTTACGCGGGAGCGGGAGGAGAGTCGGACAGCAGATAAGATGACAAAAGGAAGATGGAGATGGGAGGGGGGGATAGAGCAAGAAAGGGGAAGAAAACGAGAGGCAGAGAGCCCCCGTGAGCTGAGCTCTGTGTACACAGCTTTTCTGACATTTAGACCTCTCAACTCCTGTAGTCTCACTATCAGACCTGTTAGTGACATGGCCCCGCTGAGACTTCATGACAAAAAGGCTCCAAAAAAAGGCTTTTAAATGACAAATGTGTCATCGTAGGCTGTGAATTTTAACACATTCTCTCTAACTACGGACAATGGCTTATAGTTTTAAATATCAGTGAAATTGTGACTCGATTAAACAGCAGGTTCTAACCTCTGAGTGAACTTTTTTTCTCTCTCATTGAGCATCTGAGTGAAGAGGTGTCAGTCCACTTGACAGTAAGCCTATTTAGTTCAGTGAATGAACGTTAATCTGTCTTTAGTGCCTTTGGCCTATTTCCTTACTGTAGTGTCTGCACACTTTAAATACACTCACAAATCAAAGCATGTGTGCAAATCTTAGGCCAGTCATTTGGGCCCAGGCTATGTATGTGTTAGTGTATGTTGTTGTCAATGTAGCCCATGTACACAGGACATCACAATGTCTTTGTGAAAGAGAGAAAGAACAAAGAAAATGGAAAATAAAATATAAGTAGCTTTTTTGATGCCGTGGCAGAAAAAAAAAAAAAAAAGGCCAATAGCCTGGAGAAAGATTACCTGAAGAAGACCGACAGTGTCCAGTCTATTCTCCTATATTTTACACTCCAGGAATTGAACAAAAGACAAAAAAAGAACCTGAAGTCAAACTTAGCATCCTATCTTTCAAAAACACACATGCTCACACAGAGAAGCACCCAAACAAGTTTTTTTTTTTTTTTTTTTTTCTCTCTGTCTCTCATACACTACCTTCCTTAATGTTTTTCGAAGTTGGTGGAAAGAGCTCTTTTCTTCTCACTGAGAGCTCAGATTGTGTATTTTTTATCCTTTTTTTTCATACGGGGTGATGACACCCTTTCACACCTGCAGAGATCATTCATGAAAGAAGTGTTTATGATGAAGACACCTCTCTTTCCTTCTTTCTCTCAGACATTCCAGGCAGCCTTTCATTTCATCTTGTAACCTTTATAATAGTACAAATGTGTTGTCCGCAGATTAAACAAACCAATCATGTCCTGCCTATTCAGATAGCTATTGTATCCCACAGTGACAAACATGAACTATAAATGTTTATGAGTACTCAAAAAACGTTCATCAAGCATTTAATATCCATGTTCAAACATACAAGCAAAAGTCTTATCTTGTTATTAGTAGCAGATAGATGTTTATTACAATTAAACTCATGTAAATTGTTTTATTTGCTTGTCCTGGGTTTAACTGCTGAAATGAGGGAGTAGTGGCTATAACCTGTATATGTGTGTGTTTGAGTGGACTGTAGGTGCCAACTGGGTACTAATGAGTGAGTAATTAGGCTCTGGCACATGCACAGACAGCCACACCTCACTCCTTAGGACCCCAGCCACCATATGTTGCACCAGTTGGGAGCTCAACTTGCCAAGAGCAAGAAGAAAGAGAAGAAAGAGAAAAGTAAGTGAAATGAAAACCTCAGCTCCTTCCTTCTTCATAGCAGCACTCTTTCTAAACATTCTGGCCTTGCCATAAAATTGCATGACCTTCTCAGATTAAAAATCACACATAAACAGTGTAAATACCGCAGGAGAATGATGAAAGTAAACCCAGTAGTTTACTAAGTGCCAGCTCTATTCATGCCAGTGAAGCCTGATCTCAAACACATTCAGAATGCTAACAAAAGAAGGGGTGTGTCCTTTAAAAAAGGAAAGCTGGGCTGGGGCTGGTAGTCAAGGATTAAAGTGGTTTGATTTCTTTTTACAGGTGGTGAAAACTGACCCCAGCACAGCACAGACATGGTGGAAATGTTTGAGATGAAGACTTTAGAGAAATCTTGGAGAGTAGACGCTCTTTCAACTGATTTCAGGAGCGTGTAAAATCAGCAGATGCCAGCCAAATGTTGGTGGGTCTATTTGTTTGTCAGCTTCTGAAATGTCCCTCCCCACTGTGAAATGCGGTAACAAAGTCCCATATAGAAGACACCATTCACATACACTCTGCTCTTGACAAGCACAAGTCATTTCTGGGTCACATTTGGGCCATTTGTGGGACAGAGAGAACACACACATACACAAATTTGCTTAACCATCTGCTCCTGGTGCCTGCCGTGGTGTAACATTACCTCCAGCAAACTTTCCAGGAAGGACAGCAGTGGAGTCTACATTCATTTGTTCCATTTGATTTTACTAGTGGTGTTTACTTGAGTTAATGTCCAAAAACTTTTAATTAAAATATGCCTTTAATTTGACTTGAGTAAAAGTAAAAAGTACCTATTTAATGTACATACATAAGTAAAAGTACTGATCAATAGACCATAGTTTACGCCTTTATTTATTAAATTATGGCTTGTAAATTCATATGAACCTATACTGCACAAAATATCTATTTTAGATAAAAATAAAGTCCTAGACACAGATTTGGGATATTGCTATAAGTTTGAGCTCATGCTGACATTATTCTTAATCATTATAAATCGTGAGCTAGTTTTCAGCATTCCCAGCAGGCACAGTATGTCAATATAATGCCAGGTTGACACTGGACATGAAGTCGGATTTAACATTTAGGTTGAGAATAAGGCTGGATCCAAAACTTCTAAAATACTGCCTTTGGAGGCAGCATTCCAAGGCGGGAAGGCATCAAGACATGTCCGAAACCAAATTCTGCTTTACTTCCTGTGCCCAGAGGTACCTTCTTCTGATCTAATTTTGAAGGCAGCACAGATGTATCCTTCGCTGCCTTTGATATCCCACAATCCTATGCATTCCATTTTGTTATGGTTGAGCCAATATATATAATAAAGTTGGCATCTGAAAGTTGCGTTTGGTGGTCAGTTTGTGTGTAAATGTATATTTCTGACTAACTTTTTGCACTTTTGGTGTTATTTCTAGGTAGAAACCAGTATTTTAGTAATTGAATATTCATTTAGTTTTCACCAAAACTCGTTCTATTTTGATGTAGATCATAAAACCGTTGCACTGCCTCAGAAGCCTGTCCGAGTGCCTTCATGCAAAGAGGGAGGTGCCTTCACGCAAAGTGCAGTCTGCATAGTCATTGCCCGATTAGGCAGCGAGGCAGCAAAATGGGATTGACATCAGTATTTGAAGTGAATTTAACATTGACTTAACATTGGATTTTGATTACACAACCTAAAAGCAACAAATATCAAAGTCAGCTGACGTATGTATTTGACATCAATTTTACATTGACACTAGATGTTAAAGTGACATGACATGACATGTGGCCAAGTATGGTGACCCATACTCACAATTAGTGCTCTGCATTTATCCCATCCTACGTGCACACACACAAAGCACAGAACACACACAGTGTGTGTTCACGGTGCCCAGGGAGCAGCTGGGGGTTCGGTGCATTGCTCAAGGGCACCTCAGTCATGGTATTGAAGGTGGAGAGAGCACTGTACATTCACTACACCCACCTAGAATCCCTGCCGGTACAGGACTCGAACCCGATTAAACAGACATTGAAATTTGGTCCACCGACGTCGCAACCAAAATGTAACAAAATATCAATGTCTTATGATGATGTTGTGTGTCTGCTGGGTTCAAACAGTTCATAGAATGAGCTAAACCTCCTGCACTTTTTCCAGCAGATTTAGTTCTCAAACAGCAACAGCTCCATATAGAACACTCAAGCTCTGAGGATCAAATTACTTCTTGTCCATGGCTCATTTTTGATTCAGAACAATCAGTGATTTCAGAAAGTGGAGACTCTCTCTGATCAGATCATTGAATCAGTGAATTGCTGATTCAAAAACAGCTGCAATTGGATCACTACAATTCACTATTACAAAAAAAAAAAAAAAACAGTTTGTGAACCGATTCAATGGGTTTGTCGTTCATCAAAAGGAATCAGCTCAAAATACTGATTCATTATTGATGGTCAGTCTTTTTAGCCTGAAATAGTGAACAATTATTTTTTATAACATGTTATAAAAAGTAAAACATTAGACATTGTGCTTTGGAATGTAGTGAAGTAAAATAAAATAAAAGAGAAAACACAACATAAATGGAGCAAACAGATGCAAGCATGTGAACCCTGACGACTTCAAGCTCCTGGGTCAGGCAGTATTGACATAATGATTTGAGGCCATTATTCTTATTGTACTTGTAGACACAGCTTCCCTTCTCAGATGAAAGTGCTATGATTTGTTAAGGGCTTCTGGGCTATTTTTATTATTATTATTATTTTTTGTTCTCAGGCAGCACTGATCTCTGTGTTAGCAGGTAAATCAATTTTATCGGCCACGGAAGGTCCCAAGCTCTGCCGTCTGTGTCCCGGTCATTAGCTATACTGATTTGTGTAACACGTTAACAGTTGTTAAAGATAGTCTCTATTGACATCTCTGCACATCCCTCTCACAGCATAATCTCAAAGGGAGCGTCCATTCATCTTCAGCCTGGTCCTTGTCCTCTGGTTAAAAGGTGTAGCAATATCTCTGCCAGCGTCTAGCAGGGTGAAACTGTGTCATGCTTTTTATTCGGCTGTGTCTGATAAGGTGAGTCCAAGTATAGGGCTGTAGAAATCACAGAATTAGAACTTTTCTGTCATTCATAATGTCAGAGAACCTTGTGTTCTCTTTAATTATGTTTACTACTGATCTATGGCCTATAGGACAGTGACACGTAATTTAATTACACAGAAACTGAAAATGATGTTTCTAAGAACTTTATTAATTACAGAGGAAGAGATAGCAAAAAATATACATAGAGGCTATTTGAAGAACCTTTACTGGTTATTTCACAGCATACTATCTCTAGTTTCTGATATCTTAGTAAAGAAGTTTTCAAAAAAATCATATTAGATGAAGTATGTAAAATTTAACAATTAACTTAACCAACAATATTAAACAATATCACAATACTCATATATAGGGGTTACTGGGGCTAGTTGTCAATACTTCTCATGGTGTATTTATGAAAGTCAGTTTCTATACATTGATGTATCTTTACATTTTGACAGACAAACAAACAAACAAACAAACAAAAAATAAATTTATAAATAATTGCCCAAGAAAAAGTTCAATAAAAACCGTAGCAGACTGTAACACTATATGGGGTAAGTTGTCACAATGGTGCCTGCCATTAAACAACCAATTGTCGTTACAACAAAACATTTAAAACAAATATAAAATAAAAATCAAATCATGAAACAGCAACAGTGTAAAAGGTAATGTACAGACCTATTGTTTTTGCCAGCAAATATTGTAATAAAAACATAATAATATAATATAATATAATAATAACACATGTACAACTTTTAAAACAAGTTTATGAACTTATTTATGAAATAAATAAATAAAAATAAAAGCATATTTCAGCCAAAAAAAAAAAAAAGAGAGAGAAAAAAAGCTTCTGTAACATATAGATCTCAATAATTTCTAACTTTTGGTTGTGATAAATAATGGGTGATTCAGTGTATGATTCTCTCCTTGGAATACAAAAAGATCTTCCTGTGTCTCCTGTGAAAGAAACTGCTTCTTTAGTTCTTTTTATTATTAATTACAGCCTCGTTCTCAATGCAGCATAAGTGTAAAAGCGAGCCAAAGCTTTTTAGTACAGCTACAGAGACTATTCAGTAAAGCGACTGGAAGGCAAACCAACACATCTGAGTGTAAACACTCTGATTGCTTTGAGTCTTTGGAGCTCTAATTTTAGCATTGACTTTTGTATTGACTCTTCAAAGTCTAACTCTGGCATCTGATTTTAACAGACCACCATTCCACTTATCAATCTGACAGAAGGCGCATCCCTATCATGACGAATACATGAACCGACTCTTTTGTGGAGCAGGATATGATGGAGCTGAACAGAACCAAATGGTGGAACAGGAGGAGAGAACAGTGTAGCCCCCGGGAGATAACAGTGGCTGCCACAGTGGCTGAGATACTGATCTAAATGAAAACAAACAGAGATAAGAGGGAGATTGAAATCACACTGGCACACTCTGGAGTCCCTGCGTGTGTTTGTGTTTGCGCACGAGCCCATGTGTAAAGCCTCCATGCCTGCCCTGTGGTAGCGACCACCCATCAGATAGATATCAGCTTGAACAATTAGAGTGACGCCTCCACTCGCGCTAGATGAAGATTCTCAGTGGCATAGTGTGGGGTTTAATTTCAGGGCCCTTAATTTTTTATGAGGTATCAATGTGGAATCTTGAGTAGGAGATTTCCGCGTGTGCTTTTTATGTCACTCGAGGGACATCAATCCACATATCAGTGAGAACAGATGAAGAACTCAGTCTGTTGTGGCTGAAAGCGTGTCTCCCAGACACAGAGGTAATACTTCTGCTCTGAAGTCAGATGAAACAGAGATTCTGGTTTGGGGCCCAAAACCTCATTGGACATCACTCCCACAGCTTTCACAGTTAATCTGGTTGATGCTCCCACTAAAGCTCTCATATATTGTGATCACAAACCAAGGAGCTAGAACTGATCCAGTAATCTTATTTGATATCTCTATCAAAAACTCGATATGCCACTAGGGAAATTAGGACAGTTTGGTATTTTATGTTTCGGGAGGTCAGATTGATAGCATGAAGACCGACTGTTTCTGCATCCTGCCTTTGCCCTTGAGCACTTGCTTCAGTCTGAATAACCACAAATGCAACTTGACAGACATCATAATCTGGGCTGCACGATTAATCGCATGCATTTGTCATGCGTGTCTCATCAGAAAGCCGGTTCCGTGATTAGCGGTAGTTAATCGGGAGCGGCAGTTAATACACAGAGCCGTAGTTCACTGACAAGCTACGCAATATTCTGTTCATAATTGAGATTAATCGCATTCGATTATGAACACGATATTGCGTAGCTTGTCAGTGAAAGGGAACTACGGCTCTGTGTATGAACTCCCGGTGCATTTGAAAACAGGTGACGGAATATTACCGCTAATCACGGAACCAGCTTTACTGATGAGACACGCATGACAAATGCGTGCGATTAGAACAAAAAGTTAAATCATAATCTATAGTGAGCTGAGTTTTGTCAAAGCAGGTCATCCTGAACAAAAAGTTAATTTAAACTGTTAAAGAGGTCTTGATTAGCTGAACTATTGAAATGCTTTCTGAAAAGGCTCGTCCTGAATCCATAATTAAATTTCCATTAGTTTAACATGAAAGAGTAGTGGCTTTACTTTGTGCTATAAATTAAGGATAAAACATTGACTGCACTGGTATATTCGGTAGGCCTGGCTGCAAACATATTTAGAAGTATTTGTGTGATTGTTTTAGTGGCAACAACATTCATAACACCTCCTTAACCACTCTTTCTATTAAGGGTCTGCCAAGTCTTGAGTGTTAGATTGGAGTCTAATATTCATTCCACATCTTTTATGGAGACATGTATGCACTCACATAAAAAGAGTCTGATGGTTTGATTAATCCACTTCAGGAGAAACCATTATCACAAGAACAATTGGTGTGTCTATCCTTGTGGAGTGGCCATCCATCAATGTCACCGCTACTTATTATTTGCCGTTGCCTTAGGAGGTCCACATTTGGCCAGTATGGAAATTCTTATAGTTATAATTCAGGTTTGCCCTGTAATTCTGGCATGCATTCATTGTTTTCTTTCTTTCTTTCTTTCTTTCTTTCTTTCTTTCTTTCTTTCTTTCTTTCTTTCTTTCTTTCTTTTCTAAACCAAAAAACTTTCAACAAGTTGTTAGTTGCAGATGAAAGTAGAGTGTTTTGGTTGTGTATGTCAGAGTATGATTTTAAAATCCTCACAGATGGATGTTGATGCCTTTATTTTAAGTGAGTTTTTGGTGGTTTCGCAGTGTTTCATAATTCTGCGGTCATCAGGCAGTGATTGCTGCCTACATGTGAAGTGACCGTCTGCACAAATGAGTCATCATTCACACCGAATACTGACAGTCTCCGCACAGGGTTTTTCACAAATTCAAGGAAGACATCAAAAAAGCTAAAAAGTTTTATACCCTTTGCTAATAGTAAACAAAATTCAGTTCTGAAGTTCTTGTAGGTCTAGCCCTGTCAGTGTCAACGCAAACACATAAGTGCTTACTTCACTCCTGTGATGTTTCATTTGTCATCCCTCCACCTTCATGTTTAATTTGAACTATTTTCAGTTAAGCCAGAGCTGTCTCATACTTCCTCCCTCATTAGATGATCATACAAACAAGTAAAACACAATACATATAGTGTTCACACAGAAGCAGCTGTCAGTCAAGTTTAGAATGCTAAATAAGTATACATTCATTCATGATTTTTAAATGGCAGTGACTTGACTGTATAAGCAAATGAGTCTTTTATTAGACCAGTAGATGGCGACATGTGGTTAACGAGTGTGTCTTTAAATAATTTGCTGTATATCAATATGCTTACATTGTTACTATATAGTATGTGAAAAACAGTGCATGTATTAGTTTTCTGTATTCAGTGTAAACAGTATGTGAAAAGCACCCGGATGACCTACCGCTTCCTCCGAGATTACAAATTTTATTTTACTGCTCATATTCTTATTATTTTTCAATGATTTGTTCAACAAAGAAAAAAAAAAAAGCTGGTTCATTGATGAACCAAAAAGGAGAGTCTTTGAATCATTCACTCAACTTATTTGTTCAACTACACTGATTCATTCAGAAACTAAACTGAAGGGACTACTGTATGTCTTTTAATAATTCATTTCACCTTAATTGATTATTTAAGAAATGTTACACAGTTGTGTTGCACAGAAAAACAACACTATTATGATATTGCTTAATTGTCGCTGTCACTATGGTTACAGGTGGTGTTTGTGATATTGTCCCATTCAGACAGCATTGAGTTGCTCATGTAAGCTATTGCCTGAACAGGACATTTTGGGTGAAACCTGTTTATGAATACATATGTCAAGCATATGACATTTCAGCAGCTGATGTTTGAGAAATCACCAAATGGAAAAAGCGAGTATGGTATAATTCTTTATAAAATGTATATACTCACAATGGTTTTCACCAACTTGACATGATGAACTCAATCACAGACAGTATTTTTAGTCTTTTCAGTGGCATTCACAGACTTTGAGTGGCTGTGATTACATGATGAGGTGTTATAATAAAGTAGTACTCATATTTGTTAGTGATGGGCATGCATTGTTGTTTGAAATATGGGCTCTCTGAAAACCCACAAGCCTTGACACTCTCAGTATTGTCACACAGTGTTTTCGAGTCCATGTTTTTATTCTTCTGCTGAGGTCAACACAACAGCCTACATTCTCATAATCAGCATTCATCTCCTTCATGAATATGAGTTGTTCAAAAATTATGCTGTGGCTAAGAAAGGAAAGTGTTTTTTTGCGACTGCAATTTCACATGAACTCATTATGTTCAAGGTGAATCAACAAGGCTTGGCATTCCAGTGCTGCTCTTTGTTAATCTTTAATAAGCTGAATGCTGTATCAGTCCTGACAAGTTGATTGTGGATATCCAAGCACACGGTCTCCACCAGTGTGAATTATCTTATTTTATCAGTGTACATGTATATCTGCTTATGTTTTTGATTAATCTTTTGCACACCTATTTGAATCATTAGAGAATGATTTTTAAATCTTTGAGAATGATTTTTAGATATATATATATATATATATATATATATATATATATATATTATATTTTTTATCTGATATTATATATATCTATATAAATTAATGCATATAGCAGGCGCTTTTTATCCAAAGCGACACAGTGCAAGGCTATCAAATTTTTACCTATCATGTGTTCCCCGGGGAATGGAACCCCCAACCTTGCGCTTGTTAACGCACTGCTCTACCACTTGAGCTTCAGGAGCATATATATATATATATATTTTTTTTTTCTGACATTGACGTCTCAATACAAAGTCATAATGGTACATGCAAGTCAAAAAGAAATTATATATAAAAGCAGTTTATCATAAAATAGGGATGCATGTATATTTAATTTAGCATATTTATACACTACCCACCTAGCACCCTTTTATTACAACAGCTGTACTGTTATTTCTAACAGCACACCTCAGACGTGAGAAACCTGTTGTTCATGGAGCGACACTTCATTTGAAGGACCATACATAGATCACAGATCATAACAGTCTATCAACCACTCACTGCAGCACAGTCGCAAAGAATAAAGATGTTGACATTAGTTCTCAGCGGATTAAGCGGAGACTAAACAGAGGCTGTTTTCAGAGTCATTTATCAGATGAATAAACATTCACACTTTTGATGTATAACCTTGTGCCACCCTGTAATGGAAAAGTGTTCATTAACCAGAAAGTTTGTGAGCGAGCACTATTTTGACTTCAAGTAATTCTTTTTCTTTTTCTGTTTTCTCTGCCCCTCCTACAGCTCTCCTTCCCATCTCTTCTTTCAGAGTTTTCCTGCCAGAGCTGTGCAAGGGTTGAAGTGGATGATGAAGAGGCTGAGCAGGGGGTCTGGCAGTGCAGCAATCCCACACAGACGCCTCTCCTGTGGGCATGCCGAGAGAGACATGGCCCCCCGGTTGGAAGGTTGCTGGCAGTCTAGAGCCGGAACTGCAGAGGGAAAAGGCTCATTCATTAATCTACCTTACCACCTTCTATGTACCTGTCTGTTTTCTCCCCTCATCCATTTTTCCCATTTTTTTCACTCTTTCTTTACTCTAAATGTGTTTCTTAAGGGGATAGTTCACCCAAAAATGAAAATTCAGTCATAACTCACTTCAAAGCTGTATGACTTTATTTCTTCCACAAAAAAAAAAAAGACATAATGAAGAATGTACTGGTCTTTCATTTCATACAATTTTTAGTAAATAGTGACTGGAGCTATATAAGCTTCCTAAAGAAGTCCATATGAGTTTGAATGCTATATTACTAGCCATAAAACAGCTTTGTTTGAAGAACAGAAAATATTTTTTTTTATGAAATTTTCTGAAAAAATTGATAACCACTCTAGCTCTCTTTGGTCTCTTCATAGGAGTTCATGAGAGTAGCAGCATTATCCGATTTGTGAACAAACTGTTCTTCTAAATTGGTTATTTTTGGTTGATTTACTTCACTAAACAGGTCTGAATGATTCATTCACAAAGCGGACTGATCCAGTTCACAAATTCACCTCAGTGGCACAAAGATCTAAAATTGCATTGAAAAATAAATAAATAAATAAAGATGAATGGTTTTGGAATTACATGAGGGCAAGTAAATGACGACACTATTTCATTTATGGTTGAACTATCCCTTTCAAATCCCATTTTTAAGGCTTTTTCTATAAAGTCACGCATCATTTTGTTTTGAAGTCATTCTTACCTAATAAATCTTTCCTTCTCTGCCTTTGGACTTTCTCCATGTGAGGGTGCGCTGACAGATCCTGGGCTGAACGGAAACGAGCGTGTCCATCCATCCTCACCTTTCTCGCTCCCTCCTTCATCTTGTGTCTCTCTTCCCTCTCTCCTCTCTGTTTTTTCAGGTGTGCTGGGCTCTTTGACATTTCTTCTTTCTTATCGCAGGAGGCAGGCAGGAGTCATGGGCAAACAACACGCATCATTACCTTTGTGAGTAAAGTGGTCGGGTCCTGGCACCTTCAACCGGTGTGGAATAACTAATGCTTTCTAGAACCTTCTACCCGGCTCTGGACCAGCCCTGAGGTCAATTGGGGGTTCACCCATCGCAGATAGCTCCGATAACTGGGCATTTATTTGCCCTCGTGACTCCACAAAAATAAAGCCTCAGGGTATGTCTAGAGAGCAGTCCTGAGACCCCCAGTAACTCACCTATGCATTAATATCAAGGATGACTATATGGGAATGAAAAAGAATATACAACAGTTCTTTCTGGCCCTGAATCTGATTGGCTAATAAGAGTGTGATATTAGAGTCCAACAGCTGTCTCACCGTTTGTAGCACTCTGCTTGCCGAAGTTGCCATATTTCTCACAGTGAGTGTCATGGCGGACGCCCAAATCCACTATAATTTTAAAAATAATAGTTTTTGTCACAGAATGTAGTTTTAAGAGTTTTTTTTTTTTTTAGGCGAGAATAATTGTTTGGACTTAAAATATGTGGTTTGTCTATTAAGCTAATGTCTATTTGAAAATTTACTTACAATGTTTTTGGAGATGTGAGTATCAGGGAAACAGCGGTCGTTCAGTTCTCATAAACCCGCGGAGAGTGCACCTCACCTCGGCCAGATCTTCTGGAATTTGCCGCTGGCTCTGATGTCTCTGTAATGGTTAAACATAACATACGATTGGTTTTGGGTAAATCTAACGCCCAGTCTTTGATCCCATTTATCTTATTTGTTCCAGAGCAAATCGTTTTGTATCAGATGCAGGTAATCACACTCGCTCCATTGATCTCTCTCTCATAATACTCTGTTCCGCAAAATACAGTGCTTTTAATACAGTACAAATAAGCTTTTAATGAAGCAACTCAACGTTTCTTCGTTACTAGTTGTAAAGTGACGTTTTTGAATTAGTAATGGAGGCTTGGGCTCAGCTGTTAAACTGTCAAACTAAGATTTGAGTCCATGGCAAAAGGAAGTAGTTCTGTACAAAAAGGAGTTTATAAAGCCACTCCGTTGGTTTATATAAATAAACCGGAAAATATATATATATTTTAATACATACTCCTTCAAATTGTTGTATAAATGCAATAATCACACTTGTAGCAGTGCGACATGGCTGTATATCGCCACACTGTGATTACCTAAGGTCGAAACACACCCGTGCCGATATACAGCCATATCTCATGTCTACTCATTAGGGGTGTGACGAGACACTTATCCCACGAGACGAGACGAGACAAGATTTTTAGACTTTTTTTAAAGAAATCCTCAAAAATGAAATATATAGGGAAAAAAATGGTCTTTTATTCAACTGAAAAACACAAAATGCAAAAAATGCAGGTGCATTTTGAAATCAAATTGTACTTTATGAAATTAAACATCTATTTTAATAAATTTTATGCAGTTATAAACAACATGTAAACACTGCAAAATGTTTTGCCACAAACTCAACTAACAGGCAAGTAATTGCACAAAAATTATAAATAGTATAAATAAAAATAAAGAACAAAAAACAAAAATAACCAATCGTTCACCCATTGTTGGATATTTTTGCATATGTAAAAATAAACACACGACAAAAAAAAATCATTAAAAAAACTATATATAATATATATATATATATATATATATATATATATATATATATATATATATATATATATATATATATATAAAACACGATTGTTTTTATTCGAAAGAATAAAGCAGTGGTTCCCAAGCTGGGGGATGTGGAAAGCTGAGGGATAGTTTGGGTCCTATGAAATCCATTTTATATTTTCCTAAATTTTGTTTTATTTTTTTCCAAATTCTGTTTTTTTTTTTTTTTCTGTTTTAATTTTTCTGGATTGTAGCCTTATGAATGAAAGTAGCCTTATGATTTTTTTTTTTTTTTTAATATTTACAGATACTAGTCCATATCATTATTTGATTAAGTGTAATGGCCTACTTTTCATTAATTAATTCAAAATGTGACAAATTTCTCGTTAAATTGTGATTTTTAATTTTATTTTTTGACTGGATAAAGACTTCACTGCGTAATTTTCATTTTCATATGAAATGGTGAAATGAAATGGCCAGTGTACAGTGTTACCAAATTGGGCTACTTTAACACTGTTGCTGCGGGTTGTTTTTCATGTTTCATGAAGCAACCTCAATAACTTGATATTTAGCCCCTGGAATGTGAATTTTACCAAAAACGTGTATTTTACTCCTGGAACTCGATTTTTAATGGGGACCTCCCTTGACATGTAATTGGGTGGGTTTTATCGAGAAAACCTTGTAACCCTGCCAGTGTAATGCAAAACATATCTGAAAGGTCTGCAGGAAGATATCGTCACCTTCTCGCAAGATCAGTAAGATCTCGCGAGATCTCATGCCACGAGATCTCCTCACCCCTACTACTCTTGTAAGGCACATGATAGTTTTTTTGTAAGTCACATGATGCTCTAGTAAGCACAGTGGTGGTCAGTAACAGAGTAGCTTTACTTCTTTACCTTACTTAAGTACATTTTCAAGTATCTGTACTTTACTGGAGTAGTTTTATTTTGAGTAACTTTTACTTTTACTTCACTACATTCCAAAGCATAACATATCGTTACTCCTTATATGACGTGCTGCGACACGCAGAAGCGGTGTCTGATTCAAGAACGAACTGAGTCTTTTCAATGAACCTTTTAAATCGGTTCGCAAATCGCAACAAACGATTTGAATTAGAATGATCCGATTGCAGCTGTTCTAGAGTCGACAACTCACTGATTCAAATGAACCGTTTAGTGCGAGTCTACAGTGAACTGAATTCATAAGTAAGCACTTGTGAGCGCGCGCGCGTCTGATGCTGTTAAAGGTATGTTATTAATGTCGAAATGAAGGATTAATAATGGTAACTGAAAATCATATTTAGGTCAGAACTGTCAGTTGTTTGTGAACTAAATCTGCTGTAAAGAGTGATCTATTTAAGCCCACTGAAATGCTTAAATGCAGACGATGCAAACACATCAATCATGTGTCGATCGTGTCTCTATATTTTAGGTAAACAACAACAACAACAACAACAAAAAAACACATTAAAATAACACTGATTAAATAAAAAAACTCCTGCACGTTCAAATTCCCTGCTGCTGTAACATTAACTGTTTTATTAAAATGCTACGTGTGACGTCTGTTTTTATATTGTCTATCAACAGTATAAATGTTTATATTGTTTGGATTAACTAGCCGAGTAGACAGATATAAATGTTTATTCGTAACCATGCTGAAAATAAGTAAATATTGTTAGCTGATGCTAACTGTCTAGCTAACAAGCTTGCTGGTGCTAAGTTGAGGTATTTTTTAGTCCAAATATTTTTATTCAACTACCTAGACAGAATAACATCTGGGGGGAAAAGAAAGGCTGTGATGTTCAGAACATGGTAACTACAGTAATTATCAAAGCTGGAAGTGAAGCCCTCTGGGAGTATTTGGCCAGGAGTGTTTTTACACCACATACAAGGTTTGAGAAGAAAAAAATCATTATGACAATATAATTATACTGTCCTTATTCTCATGTCATATATAACTGTGATGTTCTGCAAAACAACAAACTTTAAAACACGTTTTTCTTACTGGTGAGGATCAGATGGTCAGATCTGTTTTCACTCGGGTACATCACAGTGGAAGCTTCACAGTGAACATTACTACATCACTCTCGTCAGCGTAGTCCATATCAACAACAACAATATATCTTGACTCCATATAGTGGTTATTTTGGGAAAATCCCAGGTATTTTGAGCAGTAGGATTATAAAAAAATATGTGCTAATATAAAATTAAATTAAGTAGCCTATATAAAATTGCAAAATCTATCTTTCGGTACTTTTTTACTTAAGTGCATAAAAAATCGAGTACTTTTATAATTTCACTTGAGGAAAATTGAAAAAGGAGTACTTTTACTTTCACTGGAGTGATATTTTATTATACGTATCTGTACTTTTACTCAAGTACTTGATTTGTGGACTTTGTCCACCACTGGGTAATCACACATTTTAAAAAAAGGAAACAACAACAAAAAAATTGCTGGCCATAAGTATATTTTGTACAATTCTTTGAGTTAGATTATTGTTTAACATAAAGTACGTTGGGATATTAAGATTTGCTACCAAAAGATGTTCTACCTTGGGATATACAGACATCATTTGGAAGTGCTGCCTGGATGGTTACAGAGAAAACTGCTGATGGTCCAATCAAGAAAGGAGAGCAGATGTTGACTGACTGACTGGACAATCAGGTATTGCTGTTTTTTATCTATTTCGGTGGGTTTGTCAGCTGGAGTTTCATGAGTCAGTATTATCATTTTATTTATTTTTATTTTCCAAACTACGGAATTAACTGATTTGTGTAATGTTTGTTTGAATGGACTTTGAATGATTGCATATGAGCTGATTTATAAACTGATATTTTGAACAGTGAGCCATTTCAAGAATAGTTAATTTGACCTGAACAAAAAATTAATTCAGAACTGTTAGCTTAAAACCCAAGTAATCTATTTAAACTACATTTGGCACTCAAGTCAGTTTGCTACACCCCACATTCATTGAGAGTACACAGTGCTCATGAACTCCAAAAACTCCCCCCCCCTCCCCCCCCCCGCACCCACCAGAATACAAAGAGTTAAAAAAAAAAAATATATATATTAAATATATATATATATTAAAATATATATATATATATATATATATATATATATATATATATATATATATATATATATAATTAATAATAAAATAATGAGCTGTAGCATTTCACTTATTTCCAGTAATATTGATAGTAATGTCAAATTGTTTGATTTGAAGTCTGTATTATTCACCTTATTGTATTTGTTATCACCAGGGCAAGTGATCCCTTCCATAGTCCTTTAACAATAAACTCAAATGTCCAAATCCTAACCAGTTAATTGGGATGTTACCACGTTAATCACACCCCCCCATCCCCATCCCCATATATCTACTTTATTAAAGATGTTTCTCTTTAAATTGCTTAGAAAAAAAAATAGACACTATTATTGACATATAGTAAGAGTAATGAGTTCAAATTGAATGCATATTGCAAATATGAGCACAGATGAACAGATCTGATAAGGAATAATAATAAGGATAGATAATGAAATATCTTAGAGCTTAACATAACCATAAAAGTGTATATATGCAGTGCGAACCCTGGTTCTTCAAAGATAAAAAAAAAGAATTGTTGAGGTGGTAAATACAACATTTTTATTTTTAGTTGCTTAACTTATTTTAATGTTTGTTTTGGCTCATTTTAAATAATCTTGGCCAAAAATAACATTGTGCAATGCAGCGTTTGGCTCTATTTTAAGTGTCATTATTTGGAAATGCTTTTAACAATGTTTGTATCACTTGCCACTTTACTTTAATTTTAAGAACTATTTTCTTTTTAAACAATATAGAATCAAAAATGGCAACATTTCCAAACTGCATTTTGCAGTATTGGGGTGTAACAGGACAAATCTGTAATTTAGAGCCACAAGCTCACATGCATTTATCATTCAAGGTGAAATGCATTTACTTTCAAATGCCAGTAACTCAATCACTCAGAAAATAGACACAGGACCACAATCTCACGCAGCGTTCACATGCAGACAAGCTGCTAATTACAGAGCTAACGACACAACACACAGAGCTTCTCGCAGGTGTGGCTTCCAGTTTACCTCGTCCCCACACAGATACACCTAAAAGAACAAACAGTTTTGTGAAAAGATTGCACTTTAAAAGCTTTGAAGATGTAATGGATATCTCGTTTGTAGATATCTACTTTATCATAGATGTTTCTCCTTAAATTGCTTAGAAAAAAATAGACATTATCATTGACATATAGTAAGAGTAATGAGCTCATATTCAATGCATATTACAAATATGAGCACGGCTTGATATATTTCAGGGATCTGAAACTCCAGAAAGATTTTTTTTTTCTTTCTCTCTCTTAGGAGAAACATTTGAGAAGCAGGAAACTTAGGCAACAGTCTCTGATCTTCAGAACTTTAAAGCTGACATTTCTGCAGGTCATTGCAGTCAGAGGGTTAGAAGTTTCCTGAATGCAAGGCCCTTTGCGTCTTTGAGCAAAACGGAGTACTTGGTTGTTTGCTGCAGATTATACTTACAGTTTATTGTGATTTGAGAAAGATCTCTGCATCTCTGCAAATGGGTGGCTGTGCCAAATAGAGGATTAAGGAGTAGCTGAGAGAGAAGTTCGCCTGATGGGAAGTTTTAATTGCCTGCCTTTTTTTCTCTCTGTCTGTAACCTTTCACTGCTCTAATTAGTCAACAGGTTCAATCTCATACTTGCTGTAATCACCCTTAAAGCCTGTCTCTGCCCACTCTTTTAACACTGTGATGTAACAGACTGCAAGTTAGAAAGTGGACTAGGGGCTACACGTGATATGTGTTGGTGTGTGTGGGTAAATCTGGCCAAATTTAGATTGACCACATATAACTCATCCATGTTTTAAAAGTTTGGGCAGTTTTAAAATGCCACATTTCTAATTATGGTATCCAATTGGAAATTGTAAAATACAATTAAAAATGTTCTGTTCTATTTTTAAAGGTGAAATGTAAATTTAGTGCCACATGTATATCAACTATGCAAACTGATGATATGCCTGGCAGCCATTAACCAAATACAAGGACATCAGGGTGACCAGACCTGTTTTCTTGTGATAGTCCACATTTTTGTTGGCCTTTGCCCAACTGGGGCTGCTCTTGCAATTATATGTTTGTTTTATATGAAGCCTAATGCTCTCTATATAGCATAGGCTTCTTTAAACAAACATCACATCATATTATCATGACTTACAGTATATATTCTTGATGCACTTCTCTGTTTGTTCTAAAAATGATAAAAAAAATTAAAAAAACCTCTTCTTTATAACAGTCCTCAACTTCTAAATAACAGAGAACAAATCATAAATGACATAAAAAACAACATTATTTCCATTAAAAATAAAATTACTCTTTTCTAATTTTCTTTTTTTTATTATGTAATTATTGATTTCATTTACCATTATGTAGATACTTCCAAACAGAGAAAAGGACATTCCAACACAACACCTAAAACATTTGTTCTCTCTAGCGTAAGTAATGTCCCCGGTGTCCATTTCAGAAATCTGGTCATTGTAGATTATGCTTGTGGACTTGTTTTAGATTTGAGCAAATTGATTGGCTGATTCTGCTGTGTGTGCTGCAGGTTCAGCTCATTGGCTCAAAGTCACGCGCCACTGGTTGACACCACCCGGGGTCATCATCAATTTTGTAGATTAGCTAATTTATAGCAATTTTTTAGCTATAGATTGAACGTTAAGATTTAAGATATGAGTTAATATTAATCCTTGAAATATTTAATGAAGTCTAGCATGATGTAAAATTTAAAACAGCAATTCAAAATCTTTACATACTTGATCAGCATTCAGCATCATTATAGACATAAGTATGTATTTATGCACATATGTTTATGTGTGTATACATTACTGAATGACCAGATTGGTGCATAATCATGTTTGTGTGACTGAAGTAAACGCTTGCGATTTGTTGCGTCAGTGTGTGTGTGTGCGTGTGTATGTGTGTGTATGTATAGAGAGGGATCAGCTGGCAGTATCTTGCATTATAAACAGGAGGTCACATGGTGTTGGGTGGGTATCAGGTAGAGGATTTCCCTAAGGACATCATTAAGACAACGCCGCCTAAACCAGCAGCCTGAGCAAATCTTCTAGTAACTTCCAGGAAATCCTCTCTAGAGCAGCAAAGATATGCCAGACCAAAAGATCTCTACAGTATCTCTGGGATGTTCCTCTAGGAAATCAGCACATCTGCTGAACATTTTGCTGGACAAATTTCATATTTTGCATCCACATTCTCCGATGACTCAGAAAAATGTGTTGGAGCAGGGTATTTATTTATTTTTAAATTAATTTTAATTATAGGCTTGAATAACTGTGGACCGTAGGAAAGTGATTAGCTTATGTTTAACAATATGGGAATAAACCAAAGATTATGTAGACTTACAAATAACTTACATGAGTCATAATATATATGTGTATATAATATATAGTATATTATATTTATATATGTTATATACCATGTGTATATATATGTATATGTGTTTTTATAATGTATTATGTGTTTTTATGTTTATATATATCTATATATATATCTATAATATATATATATATATATATATTATATATTATATATATATATATCTCCTCTATTTTTTATTTTTTATTTTTTATCACATACCAGATCGGAAAGGCATTTTATTTTCAATAAATACTAAAAGGAAATATGTGAAAGTGGAAATAAAGTGCCTCACATGTATTTAATAATTTACATTCGATACGTTATTATTGCATACTGTTTTATAATGTACTATTATACTGAGATGCAAATATCTGCCACTATTTGCATTAAGTATAAATAAAATCTAACTTCTATTTACATTTATAGAAAAGAAAATAGGTCTAATGCTATTTTTACTGAATGTAAATAGAATTTATTACAAAGAAAATATGCTATTTTCATTTAGTGCAAATAGCTGTTTGTGTTGATAGATAGATAGATAGATAGATAGATAGATAGATAGATAGATAGATAGATAGATAGTCTGACATTAAGTTGGAACATCTGACTCAGGGTTGGATGATAATTGGCCCACACTTGTCCCACCATGTTTGTCATTACACTTACACCACGATTCTTCAACCACCCAAGACTATGGAGTCAGACTGTCCAAAATGAACAGAAGTTTTAGTCTAGTTACATGCAGGCTGGGTGAGAACATCTCACAGTTTGATGAAAGCAAGCTGTAGTGAGTGGGAAACAGCAAATGAGAAAGCATCTTCCTACTACTTTGTGCCCATCACCCAAGTTCAGCCAAGAACTTGTTTTGCAGACAGTAATGTCACTTGCCATGCCTGACATAATTTACTTGAGTAAATAAGCCCAACCCACGCAAATAAAATGCAACACAATGTCATTCTAAATGGGTCACTGCAAACAATTTTCATGAGTTATTTACGTAAACTTGACTAATCAGGTTTTATAGGGCAGAGGGTGTAGGTTGTAGTTCTTTTTTTTTGTCCATAAAAAGACAGGCTGGACATTTGAGAAGGCGGAGATGTGGTTTTGTTTGGGGTCGAAAGTGCAGAGTGAGTTTAATGTGTTGTGTCGGGATGTCCTCATCCCAGTATACTTGTGTCCGGAAGCGTGTTTGCACAAGAGTCTATATGTTTGGACAGGTCTGGTTTGAGTTCACGCAAACACACACACAAAAATATTTGTGTGCTTTGATTCATCTTGCCTCCTTTCATCAACTGTTGCCAGCTTTAAAACACACCTGAGAGTCAAAATGGATGCAGTCATAACAATAACGGCGTCAACGCGACAGCTCACACCAGCAACTCTGTTTGGCATCTGTTACAGCAAATTACATCAGCAATACCACACCATTACCTGAGCTCTTACCAGCACATAACAACAGCCAGTAGGGAACTTGTTCATGTGTGTGTGTGTGTGTGTGTCTTTCAATCCCCAGACACCTGCCACTCTGGCTCACAATCATATCATGCTCCTATAACTGCTGTTCTCAGTCATATATGGAGCGAGTAAACCATTTTTACATTATGTACAGAGCTCGCTGGCGTTCATCTACACTCAACGACCTAAAATATCATAACATGCTTTCCATTCACACATGCATAGGTTAGCATGCCCGATAATCTCCTCTTGCCCTTGTTCCACGTCCACTCCAGCATTAAAGGGTAAAAAATACAGAAAAAAAAAACTCCTGATGAGGGACACAAAAGGAAAAATAAAAATCTCATATGGTTTGCTGCTTCAGTAGACAGCCTCTTTTTTTTTTTTTTTTTTTTTTTTTTTTAAACCTTAACAAAGTCAGCACCAACGACTTCATCATACTAAAGCACAGACCTCATCAAGACAAAGTCAAGCTGAAGAACGTCCTTCACATAAAGTCAAAGCAAACTGTACTTAGGAGTTCTAGAAGTACAGCTAGTAAATGATCTGGTCTAAATATAGTCAGCAGTCTCTGCACAGAAACGATGGCTTCTTATTAAAAAAAAAATAAACATTTTCACAAGTGGGATTAAGTGTAAGCTTACAAATAAATAGCACATTTGCTCATAAAGTGAAAAGTGCCAATTAAAATGGCACCATGAAATGCGCTTTTTATGTTTGATTGTAACTTATATATTGTACATACACACACACACACGTTGGATTTCCATGTTTTATGGGGACATTCCATAGAAGTTATGATTTTTAAACTGTACAAACTGTATTATCTCACACACACAGCCATTTTATGTGGACATTCTATAGGCATAATGGTTTTTATACTGTACAAACCACATTTTATATCGCCCTAAACCAACCCTACACCTAAACCTACCCCTTACAGAAAACGTTCTGTATTTTTAGATTTAAATATATATATATATATATATATATATATATATATATATATATATATATATATATATATATATATATATATATATATATATATATAGTTGATTTACCCACTTGTTTCCTCATGGGGACCAAAAATGTCCCCACAAGGACAAGGATTTCGGATATTGCCGTCTTTGCAAATGGAAGTAAAATTTTGTCCCCATAATGTAGGGTTTACCAGGACCACAAACACTAAATATATTTTAAATAAATAAAATTATATATTGCAATTATAATTTTAAGCCAATTGTAAGCCAAAAGAACTGGAGGTCACTCTTGTTGACTGGATTGATGAACAAGCTATTCATCACTTATTCACTTCTGACCCCTTTAATGAGCTAACATTGTACAGAAGCCAGACACATGCAGACCATGTGGGAATACAATCCAGTCTTGCTAGTCCGACTGAATACACGTCATGTTTTTGGTTCTGATTTAATGCAAAAGTGCAACCTCCATCAGCACAATTAATTGTTGATGGTGGGTGTGGACGACTACTTCAGCAATGTACCAAAAACATATCAATCATTTCCACAGACCACTCCATTTGAGCATTCATTTTCAATCCCCTTAAAAGACAATTTGTCAGAGTGAGTGAATAAAACAGAGAACTTTTACATCTGAAACTTTGCTTAAAATGATTTAATGGCAGCCCACTTGTCAAGTGTAAATGGAGGCTATATTTAAAAAGCATTAGTGGAAGAAAAACTGGCACTTTCATAAGACTGCATAAAATCATTGAAATTTAAGATAACCAGTTATATGTAGAGGACCATGCTGTCCTGCGATGGCTAGTATACATCTGAATATATAATTTTATTGAAAGATTAATTGATTGGGTGTGACTTGTCATGGCAAAACTAAAGTAAGAAAGAGCCACTTTTCACAGTTAGTTACAAAAAGTTATTTCTGTTTCTTTCACAATACTTGGTCAGTATTACTTAACATTAAAAAAAAAAGCTGATCATAAACCTCAGGAGGTCAAATGTAAAAATGATACCAGCTGTTTTGATTTATTTTTCAATCAAATTCTAGTCTAAACAGTTTAAAATCAGTTAAAATTGGTCTTGGTATTCAAAAGTTAAAATTAAATGAATATACGTTCTAGGTTTATCAAACATATATAAAATTCACCACCATCAAAAAATTTACATTCTACTAAAAACAAACATAGGTTTATCAAACATATCTAACATTTCCCACTTTCAAAAAATGGATATGGTTCTAAAAAGCATGGAAAGTGCCAGTCAAATTAATTACGGTGGTTTGTAATGATCATTTGCAATGACGTGCATTGGTTTGAGGAATCTGTGCTTATTTTGAACATTTTGATGGAGAATATGGAACAGAGTGTGTTAAAAGCATTACTAAGCTTGAAAAAACAAGTATGTTTGTTCCGTTGTGTGTGTGGCTCACAGTTGTGAGTGTGAACAGGACAGTGATGAATTCCTCACAAATGCACACATCTATTCAGCAGAATAGTATAAAAGAGAAAGAGAGAGAAAGAGAAGGAGCAGCTGTAAATGAGTCTACTGCTGCCAAAGAGGTTCACAGGAGCGCCAGTCACCATCACTCACCAACTCAACAATGCTATATCAAGCCTGCTCTCTAACTCGGAACTCCACAAAAAAACTTACAACTCGGTGAAACTTTCAGTAGTGCAAATGGAAGTAAAGCTCTCAGTCTGAGAGCATCCACTCAGGTTCATTAATGGACGTGTAATCCACCCTCTTAAAAGCAGACATACGGATGCCATGAGCTATGATTGAGTTTTATAGATCAAGGCACTGAATGACTCTCTGTAATCAGAAAATCAATGTTAATGTACTTCGGAGCATTGCTCTGTATTTATGGTGACCTTCTTTTGCTTTTCATTTGTAGAACTTATACATTTTTTGCTTATGTTGCTGAGCAGTGCTGTCAGAGGAAAGGTTATTATTTGACAGCCTTCAAACGGTTCAAGTCTCTTACACAATCATTAATAAGAAAAGAAAGGGCTGAAGAGTTGGTGAAAAGTAAAACTCTCAGAGAATACGAAATAAAGAGTCAAGCAATTTAAAAGCCAGTTTGGAGAGAACATTTTTTCTTTTTCCGTTCTCGTGCGCATGTTGAGAATCTTTTTTCCCCTTCTGTTCCAATTGTGTGCCATCTAATATTAGTATTTTTATTAATTATCTTAAATTAACTGTCAGAATGGTTAATTAGCATAATTAATGTGGTGTGGCCAAGAAGCTGAGTGGTATTTGAAAAATGTAAAAGCAGCTGAGAGTGACTCAATAGTAAGTTGTCCAAAATACATAATTACAGCAATTAATTAAATTCCGGCCCTGACACTTTCTGTCTTTATGAAGTGATTGAGAAAGTTAGGAGAGAGGAGGCTTTTTGTTCTTTATTTGAACATCGTCTAAGTGCAGAATAGTTGTTTTACGGTTTTCTTCTTTGCAACACTGAGCTACTCTTGTTTAATGATTTCAGCAACCTGTAAATGGTCTTGGCAATGCGTATGTGTTTGTGGTGGGGTTTCACTAATAAGAGTTTACTCCTCACCCTGAGTATTATATGACCCATGGGATCAAAGAGGCTGTAAAAGCTTTAAGCCTCCGTGATAAGCTCTGTTCACATCAGAATGGAACGGAGAAACACTTGGAAGTGAGCCGCATGGTCGAGAGGGGGAAAGCAATGGAAAAACAACCAATAAAAACAAATCAATCCATTCCTTAGAGACTAAAAAGGGAATTCTAAACTTCTTCAATCACAGCTCAGACAGAGTTAAGGCTTTTAAAAGAGGGGGATTCAAACATCATTATTTCATCTGAGAAGTCCAGAGATGGTGGTTCAGGGAGGTCTGAACTGCTTAAACCATAAAATCAAGAGTTTAATTTCAACAGTATTGATTTTAAACCTCTAGGAAAGAATGAGTTCACAGGGTCTGATTCTAATAAGGAAAGTAGTGATGATTCTGAGGGTGAAGATGAAAATCACAAAATCATTCATGATGGCGTTATATATTAGAGCACTTCATTGCATGTTCATGTTTTTGAATTAATGGCTCTGTTTATTAACACTCCTTTCGGGTTGTCCGAGCAAAGGCGGACAGTGCTAAGTACAAGTCTAGACATGGTCCAAAACATCTTGTGATTAGATTAGTCAAATCATTTGAAGGTAGTCAGAAATACATGAGCACATTTGTATTTGTAGCATACCTGTACATGCTCTTGTGTTATGATGTGTCCAAAACATTTAAATAAGTCTTCAAAGAAGTCTTCAAAGTCAAAAGGTACAAATATGTTAAGGTACTGATATGAACTGATAAGATAATAAAAATACTTAAGTTTCTGATTAAATTCATTTGAAAAATAATCTCAGATTTGCTGAAATCAGGTCCCCTTCCTTCAATCAAATCACATGTAAACTGGTTTATATTAGGTGGTCTTAACTACTATGTACTTACATTTAAATAAATAATTTGGTATAATGTACTTATTGTGTAGTTACATGATTTTACATTGTACTTACATATTAAAAAAAATACCAGCATGTAATTACATCTGTAATGTTATTACATTTATAATTACACTGTTGACCTATCCTTTACACCTTAACGAATCCTTTAACCTACCCATACCACCAAACATGTCCCTAACCTTACCCGCATCCCACCTCAATTGCAGCAAAAGTGTTTTGCAATACAATATGAACACAATAAGTACATTGTACTTATTTTTTTGATGTAAGTGGTAGTTAAGGCCACTTAATACAGGTCCTTCTCAAAAAATTAGCATATTGTGAAAAAGTTCATTATTTTCCATAATGTAATGATAAAAATTAAACTTTCATATATTTTAGATTCATTGCACACCAACTGAAATATTTCAGGTCTATTATTGTTTTAATACTGATGATTTTGGCATACAGCTCATGAAAACCCAAAATTCCTATCTCAAAAAATTTGCATATTTCATCCGACCAATAAAAGAAAAGTGTTTTTAAAACAAAAAAAGTCAACCTTCAAATAATTATGTTCAGTTATGCACTCAATACTTGGTCGGGAATCCTTTTGCAGGAATGACTGCTTCAATGCGGCGTGGCATGGAGGCAATCAGCCTGTGGCACTGCTGAGGTGTTATGGAGGCCCAGGATGCTTCGATAGCGGCCTTAAGCTCATCCAGAGTGTTGGGTCTTGCGTCTCTCAACTTTCTCTTCACAATATCCCACAGATTCTCTATGGGGTTCAGGTCAGGAGAGTTGGCAGGCCAATTGAGCAAAGTAATACCATGGTCAGTAAACCATTTACCAGTGGTTTTGGCACTGTGAGCAGGTTGCAGGTCGTGCTGAAAAACGAAATCTTCATCTCCATAAAGCTTTTCAGCAGATGGAAGCATGAAGTGCTCCAAAAATCTCCTGATAGCTAGCTGCATTGACCCTGCCCTTGATAAAAACACAGTGGACCAACACCAGCAGCTGACATGGCACCCCAGACCATCACTGACTGTGGGTACTTGACACTGGACTTCAGGCATTTTGGCATTTCCCTCTCCCCAGTCTTCCTCCAGACTCTGGCACCTTGATTTCCGAATGACATGCAAAATTTGCTTTCATCCGAAAAAAGTACTTTGGACCACTGAGCAACAGTCCAGTGCTGCTTCTCTGTAGCCCAGGTCAGGCGCTTCTGCCGCTGTTTCTGGTTCAAAAGCACACGCCTGTGCACGGTGGCTCTGGATGTTTCTACTCCAGACTCAGTCCACTGCTTCCGCAGGTCCCCCAAGGTCTGGAATTGGTCCTTCTCCACAATCTTCCTCAGGGTCCGGTCACCTCTTCTCGTTCTGCAGCGTTTTTTTTGCCACACTTTTTCCTTCCCACAGACTTCCCACTGAGGTGCCTTGATACAGCACTCTGGGAACAGCCTATTCGTTCAGAAATTTCTTTCTGTGTCTTACCCTCTCGCTTGAGGGTGTCAATGATGGCCTTCTGGACAGCAGTCAGGTCGGCAGTCTTACCCATGATTGCGGTTTTGAGTAATGAACCAGGCTGGGAGTTTTTAAAAGCCTCAGGAATCTTTTCCAGGTGTTTAGAGTTAATTAGTTGATTCAGATGATTAGGTTAATAGCTCGTTTAGAGAACCTTTTCATGATATGCTAATTTTTTGAGATAGGAATTTTGGGTTTTCATGAGCTGTATGCCAAAATCATCAGTATTAAAACAATAAAAGACCTGAAATATTTCAGTTGGTGTGCAATGAATCTAAAATATATGAAAGTTTAATTTTTATCATCACATTATGGAAAATAATGAACTTTTTCACAATATGCTAATTTTTTGAGAAGGACCTGTATAAAGTGGGACCTGTAAACTTAACTTGAGAACTTAAACTTCAAAAACACATGAGACAAATGTTAATGCCAAGTGTAAACAGGGCCTATGCATGTTTGTGTAAGCTTTGGATCTCTCTTCTGTTCTCTAAACAATTACTGTATTTCAGTGATTACTGGCTATTCGAGTGAGTCAATGAGTCTGACAAGGCATATACACACATTTGTTATATACAAACACGTGTGCAAACATATGCTTCTTGGACATCTCCCTCCTGTCTCTTTCATTTCCATACTGGTCCCATATGAAGATCCATCTAATAATTCTCAGCAGAAGGTGTTGTTCAGAGTGAAATGATCACAAACAAACTGTCCCTCGATGCTCTCTCTTTCTCCTCTCTCACTCCCAATGATATGGCTGCTTACGCATTCATAATATCAAATGTAATTTAATGGGGTCATACGATCAAAGAAAAACCTTGATCTTCTTTTAAAACTCAAATCTCCCTCCACCAGTTCAAAAAGATAATTCATTGTAACTAAATTGCAAAAACATTTAGTTAAAATTATTATTATTTATTTATTTATTTATTTATTTTTGTGAGAAAAGAGAAAGTTTGAATGCTGTTTTTACAGACAAATATTTGGACCGGGCTGTAAAATAACTTAATTTCCCAGAATTCTTCCAAATTGTCATTTCCTACACTGATTTCTTTGTTTGTTTGTTTTTCATCCAAAAAAAAAAAAAAAAAAAAAAAAAAAAAAATAGGGTAATGATTCACATCTATATATTTTAGCTTGAGCCAATAAAAAAATCAATAACTTTACCTTAGGGCAAGTTATTTATTTTTCATTGGCTCAAGTTAAAAATATATATGTGAATCATTACCCTAAATTTTGGGTGAATGAAATATTTTTTTCAGATTTTTTTTAAATTGCAATTCAGCAAATTTCAGTTCAACTTACTGTGCAGTGGCCAGTTCAGTTTATGTTTACATTGGACATCAACTGAGATTTAGCACAATCCTGATATACATATGAGTCCATTTAATTTAATTATAAGCAGCTGTAATGCAGCTGTCTGAATCTCGGTCTACTGTTGCTGGCCCACCTGTCTAACAGTAAATATTACACAATACGTCTCACTATATGTTTGATATGCTGAAGATGAGGTAAAGCGGGTGCATTGAGAATGGAGTCCAGATGCAGTGCAACACAATAGGACAATGTTTCAACTCTGTGCAGAAATGTGACTTGTTTTTGTGCTTGAGCTCAGGATCAGATGGGAATAATAGGATTACAGACGCTAAGCTCGTGTCAGAATAGATTTAGGTTTTTGCCCACGGCCATGGGGATCACTTAACAAATACTCTTCCCCCATCCAGACGACTTAAGCTCTTTACCAAGAAAAAAATAAAAAATGCACATGCAAATCACAGACATATATTAAAGAGAAGGATGGATAACGCACTAAAACAAAAGAATAGCATGTGGCGTGATTGAGTCGCTCCACAGGCTGTCTCTGTTTCTGTGCTCTTTGTTTCCTGACGTTAATTAGCGGGAACAGAATTAGCCACTATTGTCTTTTGTCTGTTTTGTCACATCAGAATGTTTGCAAATAATAAATCCTCACAGTGGCAAAGTTTTGATTTGAACATTAAGGGAACACATCAACCTGGTCAACTCCAACACCTACGCCTAGAGAAAAATCTTTGCTTCAAAGAAACTCACAGAAATGTTCCTGTGAATGCTAATAACACTTCTGTAGCTCAAAAATGAAAGAATGGCGCTAGCAACGCTAATGACGTAGGTTTGATTCCCAGAGAATTATAGAATTATTTATATTATTAATTATTAATTACTACATATATTTACTGTACTGATCAAAAGGGTTGGTAAGATTTATTTATTTATTTAATGTTTTTGAAAGTCTCTTACAGTCACCAATGCTTCATTTATTTGACCAGAAGCATTGTGAAATATTAATTTAATTAAAAAAAAAAACGGTTTTCTGTTGGATTATATTTTTAAATGTAATTTATTTCCTTGAGGACAAAGCTGAATTTTCAGCAGTCATTACTCCAATCTTCAGTGTCACATGTTCCTTCAAAAATCATTCTAATATGCTGATTTGATACTTAAGAAATATTTCATATCATCAATGTTGAAAATAGTTGTGCTACTTAGTTCACCCAAAAATGAAAATTCTGTAATTTATTGCTTACCCATAGTAAGTGAGTAATTAATGACATGTAAAAGTCTTTATTGTCACTTTTAATGCATTTACTTGCTGACCCCAATGTTGTTTTTGATTAAACTGTCTGCCAAATGCATAAATGTGAACATAAGGAATATAAAATATGTTTTAGAAAAGTATAAACTCAAGTCAGACAATGTTTGTTTTTACATTTTTAAAGAATACTGCAATTGCATTGCTGCATTTGGTAACTTTGTGGTGTGTGTCTTCATGTGGATTATGAGACTATGCCTTTGAATCTTGCTGCACCAAAGCAGAATGCAACTGTACACAAAAATCAAACAGGACCTATTAGGCTAGCACCAGCCAAAGGATTCAAGAGTTTAATCTACCTTCTGAACCACCCAAGACTTCTGCATAAAGTAATGATATTATCAGAAGCTCCCTGACTTAAGAGATCATGAGCCAAACAATTGGAGGTGAGCTCAATTGCCTTGATTACTTCTCTTACTGAGGCTGGCAGATCTAACAGTATTGACCCTGGCTATTACCAACAGCACTTAAACTAAGCCTCTGTTAAAGCAAAGAAAAAGAATAGGCTGCTCTTTGCTTTCTCTCTTTCTTCCACCCTCTCTTATTCCTTTCATGCTTTGATAACAACTTTCATCTACCATGCGGCCTGAGCCCTGTGCAATAACACCATCTACTCCAATTTCAGTCCGACGCCTCGTCCCAATGTCCTCACCTCCCTCATAAATTCATAAGCACGGTGTCAGAATGATCAATACGGTTTGCCACCAGTAAGTCCGTTGTTTCCACACTGAAGGTTTGCTCTAAGTTACAATTTTAATATGTAAATGTCAGCTTGGATAGCGTTTTAATAAAGAATCATTGGAGCCGCAGCTCATCACCAGCAGCCTGGGCATCAATCATGTCTGGGAGAGTACAGCCATGACAAATAGCTTAAATCTGCACTGCCGCAAACTCCCCCTATTAGCCAATCAAATGGCTGTGGGGAATGAATGGATGACACAGGAGGGATATCCAAGACTTCTCAACACCAAAAAAAGAAGGTGTTTTCATTAGAAGGAGCAAAGTGTTGTCTGTGTGCACCACATAGTAAGTAATGAAGTGCAAGAAACAGATTGCAGTCAGAGCATACACTGTATTTAATAAGAAGTGAATGACTGAAAAACTGATGGATAGATGGAAGTAGCATTCATTAAGTATTGTTCAACCAGTGTAATATTAAAAAAAATGTGGAAATTAAAACCTGCAAAACATGGTTTTAAAGGGATAGTTCACCCCTAAATGAAAATTCTGCCATCATTTACTTGCCTTCAAGTTTTTCCAAAGATGTATGAGTTTCTGTCTTACTTTGTTTCTGTTGTTGTTGCTTCCTTTTTTATACTATGGAAGTCAATGGCTACCAGTAACTGTAGTTAAAAACATTAGTCAAAATATCTTCTTCTGTGCTCAATAGAATAAAGAAGTTCATACAGGTTTGGACCAATATATAACATAAATAAATAATCACAAAATTTTCATTTTTGGGTGAACTATCCCTTTAAAGGAAAATTCTGTCATCACTCACCTTCATGTTGCCTCTTCTGCATAACAGATAAAAAAAACATCAATTGCAGAACATTGGACCCCATCGACTTTCATTGTATGGACACAAAACCACATTTTCAGTATATCTTCGGTTGTTTCTAGACAAGAACAAAAGTCATGCAAATGTGAAACAACATGAGTGAAATTTCATTTTGGTGTAAACTATTAAGACAATTTGACTTGAGATGCATCTGAAATCTCATTGTATCCGAGTAGACAATACTTTTAATGGGCAACAAACTTATGCCATCATAAAAGTGCATGGATGTAAACTTCAGATTCTCACCAAAAGTAGTCATCTGTCTCCTTTATTCCCACAGTTTTATGAATACTATGAATTTGGGTATATGACTTATTTGACAAACTAATAAGTTTTTTTTTTTCACCAACTATATTATAGAGAAGTAGACATATTCACTGATTTTTAATGAACTGCACTTCTATCCCTCACAGCCACATTAACTATGTCTATTTTAAATTAAAAAAAATTATATGAGGCCAGTTATGCTACTTTCATTAGCATCAAGCATGAGAGTATGCAAGATTATTAATATTTTCAAATACAATACACATTTTAAAATAAAAAAAAGATTCAGACTTTTAACAAAAATAATAAAAAGGAACATCCAAGATAGTATGTGTTCACTAGCTTTGACTGCTAACATGGCATATTGTGGTAACACTGAACTGATATAAAATCTAGCACATCCTTCTTTGCCCACTAGAGTCTACATGATATATGTCCATCATGTCTGTCGTGAGACTGGGAGCAATGGTTCTGTTAACTTTGATGCTTCTGATGGAGAGGGATGTGACAAACAACTGACTGTTTCCGAGCAATCTGCACAATGTGTATTAGCCCTCAAAAGCTACTGACAGAATTAGGCCTTTATGAGAAGTCACAGAATGTACAGTTTTCTCCACCCTTATCCCTCAAACCCTCCCTCCATCCACCAAACAGCCTGCCAGTCACCCCGCATGTGAGCCACTGAAAAAACTGCTTGCCATGCAAGAAAGTTGAAAAGCAAACAATTAACTCCCAGAGCTGTGTTGAACCACCTCGGTACAAGTGTATCAAAACGTCACGAAAGGAGCAGCAAGATTTGTCAGACTTTAGAGTCAGCGTAGCCCCCCTCGTTCCCTCCCTCCCCGTATTGGACACGTCGAGGACATCCATCTCCCTGACAACAACTTATGCAGGAGATGCTTTATTTCTGCATAACACAAGCAAATGGAGTGCTGCGGGTTTAGGCTAGGTCAGTGTATTGTCATTGTAAAGAGAAATTAATGCATAAACAACTCCGCAATTACCCACTTGTTTTCCCTTTCATAGTCAATCTAAGAATATGGTTTCAGACATATGGTGCTTCGCTTTGAGAAAGAGGCCGAAATCTGCTCACATGTGAGGAGCTGAGTTATAATATGCACATACACATGCAATGGTGCACACTAGTTGCCTCAAGCTAGCTAAAATTCTCAAGGCTTTCAGCAAAAAGAGAAATTGAAATTTGTAACCTAAATGTAGTCTATAACAGGTTGGCAGTGAGGAGGTTTAAAAAATTCATCCCGCCAATAAAGATGAAACTATTCGTTGTTCTTTTTCTCCGTAAAGAAAGAGCAAAAAAAAAAAGTTGTTTTTATTCTCTCTCTCTCTCTCTCTGTCGCTCAGCACAGAACCATTGTGATGTAACAAAAAAGGAGCCATGTTCTATGAACTTTTGTTTAAAACAAAAGACAAACAGAGTTAGATTCACGTCTTTTATCGTGCTCTACCTTTTCATTCATCTTTGGGAGAGAGAGAGGGAGGCAGAGTGTCAGAGCGGCAATGTGCTTTGAACTAATCAGGTAGCAGCAGTCTTTTGAATTTGACTTTATTATCCGCCAATGTCATTGTTCTTTAAAGGTAGGACATTAGAGTCCGATAAGAATGTTTAGGTTGTTAAAATAATTATCCACATTAAAAAAAAAAACAATCTCCAAGGGTATTGTAAAGAGCAATTAATAAAATAAAAACGCTTCATAGGTATTGTTAAATGCCTAAAATGGTATTGTAAAGAGCATTTGAGGAAATCTCAGGAGTCTAGAACAGCTGAACAATTGGCTAATCCGCAGTGCAAATGTGCTGTACCTATGTAGTTACATGCATTATGAAAATAAAAACTCTTAGCGGCTACATGTGCGGGTGTTTGTTTGTAGAGGGTGTATTGCCGATTGAAGGTTGTGCCTATCTGCCTGACATTCAAAGCAATTCAGTTGAATGCTATTTGAACTGTGTTACTCACAAAGGCATCTACATAGTGTTTGTGAAATGCCTCACTTGCCCAAGAAAAAGGCTTGAGTTAAAGTGCAGATTGATTGCAATGATGACTGTGTTCTGTGTAAAATAGCTGTTGGAATACCGCAATGTTTTTCCAACAAGTGCTCACTCACTTTTCTCTGCCTGTCTTTATTTCTGCTGTGAATTAATTACAATAAAGAAAGGGCTGTGTGGAGAGAGAGAGGGGGTGGGGGACTGTCAGGTACTGAGGGCTGGACTGTGAGCATTTGGAAACAGAAACTCTCGGTAAGTGTTTTGTTGGCCACTGACCAAACCCTAGCATGCAGACAAAGCCATTTCCAATTGCGGGTTTGACTGAGTTCCTTTGGATGTGACCATGGGTCAGTAGGTCAGTTGTCAGTCAACTAGGCAGCAGAGTTTAGGACAGTAATCAATGCTTTGGAGAGAAGATTGTGCCTGTGTTTACAGTATCAAAGGTTAAAGGATGGTCATGAAAGCAGATGGATGTGATTTGATTAAACCAGATTCCTAGAAGATTCTTTTCCACACATTACAAGAATTAGACTAAACCCTCTAAACAAGTATTAGGTCTTAAACACACATCCCCAAAGACAAGCTGGTTAGCACAAAATATATTTCTTCTTTTCAGCTCTTTAAATAGATAAATAATGTATATATATATTATATATATATCTATATATATATATTCTGCTAATAGTTTGGAGGCAGTGAAATGTTATTTGTAATTTTTATTTATTTATATTTTTAAGAAGTTACTGCTTTTATTTAGCAAGGACACATTAAATTGAAAAGTAACAATTTCCATTTCAATTAAATGTTTTTCTTCTGATTTTTCTATTCATTGAAAAACTCCACAAAAATATTAAGCATTGCAACTGCTATATAAGCAGCATAACTGATATATATTCTGCTTATGAATTTATATATAATTTTTACATTTGTAATTGTTTTTATTGAATTTATATATATATAGAACGGATAACGGATTATATATATATATATATATATATATAAAAACATTCAGTGCTGACCTTCTTGACAAACACTTAGAACGGATAGCATTGTACAGTATCACTGACCTTCTTGACAAACACTGGCTTTGTGTGTACTTGTATGTTTGTTGATTTCATCCCGTGTTGAAAGCCACTGCATCAGTATCAGCAGCTTCAGCCCTTAATTGTGATATCCTGTCTACACTTGAGAAATAGCCCGTGTCCTTTAGCTGGCGTGATTATTATTCTGCATCTGGTCCCTCTGAAGTGCCGTGCGACTCTTTCGTGGCCTGTGTGTTTATAATGCTTCTGAGTTTCTCTCTAAACCAGCTTAAGCTGCACTTTAATACAGAGAGTGAGGTGACCTCTGACCTCTCGCGTTTGGCTCAGGGCTCTATTCTCTCCCACTCTTATTCTTTCTTTCCCACCCTCCCTGTCTTGTCCTCTGCCTGTGTGCATGAGAGGCAACGATAATATCCCTTTTTAAGCTACTGTGTGTGCTAGAAAGACACATTTAGTCTTATCGTAATGTGCCTGTAGGTTTGTGTTCGAAAAAAAAAAAGAACAAAAAAAACTTGGGGTGCATACAGCAGAGATGAACCTGGGCTTAAATTATGTCTTCTGCATTAACACATGCATTTGCACCCATTCTCTCCCCAACCCCCTGGTTACATACAATCCCTATCACCACATAACTTCTCGCTTATCTTTCTCACATTCCCTTCATCTGTTTTTCTAAGAGGTTTCATAAAACCGCAGCAAAGAGCCCGAGTGCTTTAGTGTCTGTATGAAGAACAGTAACGTATCCGTAAATCTGAGAGAATTTATCAGCTAAAGCTGTATAGCTTGTGATTTAGCTGTAAAGTCCTGTTGAGAGAGGTGATTGTGATACATTTTTTTAAGCAAATAATTTTTGTTATGTAGAACTCCAATCAAGGTTTTATCACTTATTCATAATGCATATTGTTTTAAAGTAATTTTACAATGAATAGTGACCAACATCCTTGTAAGCAAGCCAAAGAAGAAAATGGTAATTTTGGTAAATGGCAATTTGTTATTTTTATATTAAAACCACTTTATATGCTTTATCAATTTAGTATTTAGTAATAAATAAATAAAATAATATTGACTGTTTTCAAATTCACAATTCTATTTCACCTTCATTATCATCCAATAAGTTATTTGTCAGTATGGGGATCAATCCCAAAGTCCAGATTAACCCAAATGAAACTTGCAAAACTTACTTCAAGTAAAAAAATAAAATAAAATAAATCTCTACAGATATTCACAGATTTCAACTGGCATAATTTCTTGAGATCCTAAATATTAAATATTCACCTCCAGCATAAGCTTAATGTATTGCACCTAACATTCTCCATGTTTCAGTTTTGTAGTGTTATCCTTTATGTGCTACATTCCTTTGTGCAAAATGTCTTACATCATAAGACAAATGACTACCTTAAAAGAAAACTACTGTCCAAGTTGGATCTAAATTTGCACATATATATATATATATATATATATATATATATATATATATATATATATATACCACACACACACACACACACACACACACACACACACACACACACACACACACACAGCGTATTTGCCTATAGTACATAGATATAGATTTATAAAATAATAATAATAATAATAATAATAATAATAATAATAATAATAATAAAACACTTACTCAAGGAAGACCAGTTAATTTAAATGGCCTTCCTCTCTTCCACTTGTGTGTGTGTGTAATTTTTTCTTCTTTTTTATTTTTTCTTCTTTTTCCTCAGGCATGGCCTGTATAGGTATACATAACATGTTTTTGGCAAAAGAAATGAAATCTTACATTTCAGTGGTTGCAAGCATAATTAACATTATGCTTTTGTTGCTACTTCATCATAGATAGATAGATCGATAGATAGATAGATAGATAGATAGTCATATATAGAAAGTCATATATAGAAAGTCATATATAGAAAGTCATATATAGATAGTAATGGATAAATCGTCAAAGATAGAGAAGATAGAGAGAAGGTCTTTGGCATACAGGGAGAGAGACATCACAGACAATTAGCAGTAATGCGTGGAGGCGGAGCAGGGAGGTGCTTGGCGGGGTTCACTGAGTGTGACGACCTGCATCAATTAAACCTGCTCAGGCTGGACTGCCACTGAGACATACATACCCATCCATACATACGCATATCGGCAGGCTACTATTAACCAGAACTGAACAACAGGGCTCTGCTAATTAGCGAGTGGTCCTGGGTGGAACAGATAGACAGGGTTAACACAAACATAAAAGTTTTTTTTTTTTTTTTTTTTTTACAAAACTCAAAGACTGCTCAAACCACATGGTCAGCCACTGATATGGAGGTCCATCTGTTTATGTGTTGGTGTGTGTTGATCAATGTATCACTTCACAGTGCTTTATAAGGCTTGAATAAGGCTGAAGGCAGTCAATACACTCCAAGTAAGATGTGAGGAGGAATCACTGGATCAGGATTGAGAGGATTTTAAAGGAGACTCTGAATCAGTATTGAGTGCATGAGGACATAAGGATGCTTAAGGACAACATGTCCTCATGGCATGACTAGCATGAAATTTCGGATAAGCGGGAAGAGCTGTTCTGAGCCCCTGTGTGGGCCATCCAAGACTTTTTAATGATTTTATTTGTCACCCTTATGTTTATTCTCCCAACGTGGCCTGAAGGGCTTCACTCTTAAATCGGCCTTCTGAAAGGGAACAAATCAGACGGCTGAAAGTCTACGATGCTAATGAGGGATTTCTCCAGAAAATGGCCACGCCATGCACAGCAAAGCCATCTGTTTATGAGATCACAGCGCAATCTCTTTTAGTAAAGGAAACTATCATTCGTGCCTAAAGAGAGAAATTCATTCTGACTAAATACCTCTCCTCTGTGCCATTTACAAACTCAAATTATGTTTTTGTAGGGCATAAATCTGTGATTAGAACATCATTAGAACATCATGTAACTATGTACTGTTTAGAACTGAATTTAGAATTCCTTTTGAATTCCAGTTCAGTCTCTGAATTTGAATTGAATTTGATATGAGGGAGCAAACAGGATTAATGAAAAAATTAAAAAGGAACAATATTCGGAAAGAAATGCATCCAGTTGCTTTTTTTTTTTTTTTTTTTTGAGTTACCCTTAAACATGCTATTCACACAACATATGGAGCATTTCCGGAATTAGTAGATAATGTTAATAATCAACGCTTGAAATGCCATCTAATACATTTGCCATCTATCACCTTTCAGGTTTCACTTTATTTTGATAGTCCCTTTAACGCACTCTGTTTACTATAAGTTACATTGCCCCTACATATCTACTAACTTTTATTAAAGTGTGAGTAGAGTATTAGTAGACTTATTAGTAGACTGGCAGGGTTGAAATGTATTTGCAAAGTTACTTATAGTGAGTTGAATGTCTGTTAGGAGACCATTACAATACAGAGTTACCAGATATGAAGCAGGCAGTCTACTAATGCTCTAATGACATTTACTCTAATGCCGTTTAATTGACATTTGTGCAATGTTACATGTCAACAGAATGTTCAAAAGGGACCATCAAAATATAGTGTTACCAAATTCCATTACATTTAATGATTTTATTATCATTTCTGAACCATAAAATTTCATTTCCCAGGATGCTTGAATTTTATTCATATATATATAAAAAAAAAATGTTTAGGGATGCACGATATTTAATGTGCATCTTGTCAGTAAAGCCGGTTCTGTAATCAGCGGTAAATCTTTACAAGTGCATGCTTTCACATGGAGCAGCATTTACTACACAGAGCCATTGTTCATTGACAAGCTGCGCAAAACGTGCAAAATATGATCGTGGTTTTACGCGGCTTCTCAGTGAACAGTGGCTCTGTGTAGTAAATGCTGCTCCATGTGAAAGCACACACGTTTAGAGATTTACCGTTGATTACAGAACCGGCTTTACTGACGATGTGTGCACTAAATCGTGCCAATATTTATCATGCATACCTAATATATATACATATGTGTGTGTGTGTGTGTGTGTGTGTTATTGCAATTTCCCGTTAAACCAACTTCCTGTAGGATATGGCCAATTCAATGCAAATTTCAAATTAAGGATATGGCCAATTCAATGCAAATTTCAAATTATGACTAGAAAAAATATGTACTTTGCCCAATTTATTCAGTGTACTTAAGTACACTATAGATATTTAGGCCTATATGAAAAATCATATTAAAAAGATGTAAAAGCTTATAACCTAGAGAGTCCAAACAAAAGTCTTTTAAAAGTTAATTTTATTCACAATAATGTTTAAAAAGGCGTCCCTTGGATTTGTAAGGTTAATAAGAGTTGTGTTTGTGGAGCATCTTTTATGGGCCTGTGGATATTATATGATTAATCTGCAGCCAAGCTCAGTGTAGTATTGATATAGCTGATGTTTTGTTTGTGTGCGGTGGTCTTGTTTTGACCTCCCACAGCTTGTCTGGCCATCAGGTTGATCTGCTATGGGTTTGGCTTGGTCCATTAATCATTGATGGCTTAGGTCAGACGGCTTCAGGCCTCTTTCATTGTGTTTGAGTGGGTTTGTCGGCGTGAGGGAGAGAGAATGAGAAGGTGTGCGAGTAACAAACAATAGGAGTTTGTGTGTGTGTGCTTGTGTGTCTGTGAGCATATGTGGCAATCAGTGTCATGTGGAACAAAACCTCTGGGGGCTTGAGACCACAGGCCGTCTCAAGGGAAATTTTACCTTACTTTCAGACCCAACTGTGTTTATTACAGAGTGACAGAGAAATGCAGACAGAGGTATGTCACTAAGCCCTGGCTGTGTGTATAATAGTTATTACAGGTCAATAGGATCACTAATGTCAGCCCAGGGGAAATTTGGGTAAACAGATGAAGGATTAAACATTTAGACCACTTTAATTTCAGCACTAAAAATTGCCTTCTCACATATACAGAACACACACACACACACACACACACACACACACACACACACACACACACACACACACACACACACACACACACACACACACACACACACACACACAGAGGACCTGATCTAAGAAGACACCAAATAAAACACTTTACCAAACTAAGAATAATTGTGCAAATTGTCACATGAAAATGGTTTAAAGGAGGCCAGAGTGTAATAACTTGTATGATTTCTACTGTGAATATGCTTATATAGTTTATAGTATATAGTCATTTATGGTGCATATAATTGCATGAGATCACCATACTTCAGCCTCCTGCTATTTTGTGAGCCCACTATTTGTGATGAGCAGTTTACATTTTACATTTAATCATTTAGCAGATGCTTTTATCCAAAGCAACTTGCAAATGAGACACATCACAAACAATTCATCATACAAGTGCCAACAATATTCACAAGAGTGACAAGTTACAAGAACAAGCTGCAGAGTAGACCAGAAGCAGAAATTAAGATTCAAAAAGTAGCGAATATACATAATAATGATCATTCTGCTTGTTTAACAAACAAACAAACCAACAAACCTGCAGCTGCAGTCAGAGTGCTGCTGTTTGCTTAAAGGGATAGTTCACCCAAAAATGAAAATTATGTCATTAATTACTCATTATCATGGCGTTCCAAACCCGTAAGACCTTTGTTCATCTTCAGAACACAAATTAAGATTGTTTTTATGAAATTTGAGAGCTTTCTGACCCTGCATAGACAGCAACTCACCTATAATGTTCAAGGCCCAGAAACATAGAAAAGACATCATTAAAATTGTCCATGTGACATCAGCGGTCCAACCGTAATGTTATGAAGCTACAGTAATACTTATTGTGCACAAAGAAAACAAAAAATGACAACGTTATTAAACAATTTCTTCTCTACCATGTCTTTGATGCACGTTCATGAGAGTACCACAACGCATGCGTGTGGATTCCTCTGCTTGCAAACAAGCAGAGCCTTGAACGTGGTAGTTGCATTGCTGTCTATGCAGGGTCAGAAAGCTCTCGGATTTTATCAAAAATACCTTCATTTGTGTTCCAAAGATGAACAAAGGTCTTGGTTTGGACCGACACAAGGGTGAGTAATCAATGGCAGAATTTAAAATTGTGGGTGAACTATCCCTTAAACATTTTATGTTTCCATTTATTGTTATCCCTGTTAACAATTTAAAACAAGTACAAACCCGATTCCAAAAAAGTTGGGACACTGTACAAATTGTGAGTGAAAAAGGAATGGAATAATTTACAAATCTCATAAACTTATATTTTATTCACAATAGAATATAGATAACATATCAAAAGTGAGACATTTTGAAATGTCTTGCCAAATATTGGCTCATTTTGGATTTCATGAGAGCTACACATTCCAAAAAAGTTGGAACAGGTAGCAATAAGAGGACGAAAAAAGTTAAATGTACATATAAGGAACAGCTGGAGGACCAATTTGCAACTTATTAGGTCAATTGGCAACATGATTGGGTATAAAAAAGAGCCTCTCAGAGTGGCAGTGTCTCTCAGAAGTCAAGATGGGCAGAGGATCACAAATTCCCCCAATGCTGCAGCAAAAAAATGGTGGAGCAATATCAGAAAGGAGTTTCTCCGAGGAAAATTGCAAAGAGTTTGAAGTTATCATCATCTACAGTGCATAATATCATCCAAAGATTCAGAGAATCTGGAACAATCTCTGTGCGTAAGGGTCAAGGCCGGAAAACCATACTGGATGCCCGTGATCTTTGGGCCCTTAGACGGCACTGCATCACATACAGGAATGCTACTGTAATGGAAATCACAACATGGGCTCAGGAATACTTCCAGAAAACAATGTCGGTGAACACAATCCACCGTGCCATTCGCCGTTGCCGGCTAAAACTCTATAGGTCAAAAAAGAAGCCATATCTAAACATGATCCAGAAGCGCAGGTGTTTTCTCTGGGCCAAGGCTCATTTAAAATGGACTGTGGCAAAGTGGAAAACTGTTCTGTAGTCAGACGAATCAAAAGTTGAAGTTCTTTTTGGAAAACTGGGACGCCATGTCATCCGGACTAAAGAGGACAAGGACAACCCAAGTTGTTATCAGCGCTCAGTTCAGGAGCCTGCATCTCTGATGTTATGGGGTTGCATGATTGTGTGTGGCATGGGCAGCTTACACATCTGGAAAGGCACCATCAATGCTGAAAGGTATATCCAATTCTAGAACAACATATGGTCCCATCCAGACGTTGTCTTTTTCAGGAAAGACCTTGCATTTTCCAACATGACAATGCCAGACCACATACTGCATCAATTACAACATCATGGCTGTGTAGAAGAAGGATCCCGGTACTGAAATGGCCAGCCTGCAGTCCAGATCTTTCACCCATAGAAAACATTTGGCGCATCATAAAGAGGAATATGCGACAAAGAAGACCTAAGACAGTGAGAGCAACTTGAAGCCTGTATTAGACAAGAATGGAAAAACATTCCTATTCCTAAACTTGAGCAACTTGTCTCCTCAGTCCCCAGACATTTGCAGACTGTTATAAAACGAAGATGGTATGACACAGTGGTAAACATGGCCTTGTCCCAACTTTTTTGAGATGTGCTGATGCCATGAAATTTAAAATCAAATTATTTTTCCCTTAAAATGATACATTTTCCCAGTTTAAACATTTGATATGTCATCTATGTTGTATTCTGAATAAAATATTGAAATTTGAAATTTCCACATCATTGCATTCTGTTTTTATTCACAATTTGTACAGTGTCACAACTTTTTTGGAATCGGGTTTGTAAAATATACATTAAACAGTCATTATCAGTGACTATATCAGTGCAGTTAATAATTTTAAAAGGCATTAAAATGTTTTAAAAATGTAAATTTAAGAAAGAGTCAAATGTGATTTTATAGCTACCGACTGGTTGTTTGTATGACAAAAAGTATTTAAAGCCCTGTATTCACCAGAATCATACCCGTCTATCTGTGGTTAATTTGCTCACACAGTTATCATTTTAAATTACTTTCATGCATGATAAATAATTTTTTTTTTTTTTTAGAAGGAAAAGATTAGGTACTTAAAAGTCTCCAAATTATGCAATTATAAAACAGATAGTACTGGTCGTGGATGATGATTGGTCTGTATTCCAGTGTAGAAAAATCCAAAGAATAACTATGGCACAAAACACCTTTACACCCATAAAAACAACTATTAATGTTAATATTTATTTAATAAAAGAAAGTAGCCACTCAAGACCTTGCTATATTGTGAATGAATAATAAATCACATCATGTTGTACCTTACAGCTTGCGTAAGGAAAAACACAGAATGTCTAATGACTAATAACAAACAACTGTATATATTTATGATAGTCTTGGGTTGCAGTTGTCCTGTCAGGGAGTCATTTCTAGCCTCTTAAATGTATTATTTAAGTAACTATGATCTCCACTAGATTATGGGACAATAGGCAAACAATCAGCAAACCCAAGATCTGATTTTAAATAAGTCAATCTACGTGTTAGTGTTTACAAAAGCTACCAGGCAGATTAAGAGACTCTCAGAAGAAAAAAAGAAAAACAAAGATGGCTGTCTGATAAACTCTACAGGCCATTATCCTACCACTGACTGAACAAACACAAGCCTCTAAGCGTGACTTGTGTGTCCTTGTGTGTGTGTTGCTTCCGATTGCCTGTGCGCAGCTCATATCAGTAAGGCCACCCTGCTGACGCTTTGTCAATAAAACGAGAGAAAAAAGTCACTCTACCCTTTGCCACCAGCACAATCACCACTTGACCTGACGCAGAAGAATTGTCAGCTACAAAAGCACCACATACACACACACTCACAGCTCCTGGACAGGCACTCAGAGCTGCACACACATACATGTCCCCGAGGCACGGTAATATTCCCCAGCACACATAAACAAGCACGTATCTGACAAACACAGCCTTATAATCCATGTAGAACAGAAAACAAGGTCTGAAATAGACAACACACACACTGCAGAAGGGTCCATGGCTCCAGAGCTAAACAAGTCAAAAAGCAACTAGCACACACCAGAGAGAAAGTGGGTAACTAAACAGGGCTAAACTCACTCCAGAAGACAGCAGGAGCAAGCTGTCACCAAACAGTGGTCGCAGTGGATACACCTGTCCCACCGTCTTTAACTATATGTTGTACATTACCCTTATGTAGAAGTAACACATGCACACACACTAGGAGCTTACCAATTAGATGATTAGTTCTGCCACTAGTTGTTGACTAGTTTTGAATGCCCTGGTAGTTATGTGACATTATTTGATTTGATGGTAACAAATGCATTGCTAACTGGTAATGCATTAGCTAACATTAACTAATGGGACCTTATTGTAAAAGTGTTTCCAATATTTTTATGAATCTGTTTGCAGCACACTATTTTTTTTTATTTTGAAGCATCAATTTAATTAATTACTTAGTAAGGAAGGCCTATGCACTTAAGAAGGCTCTAAGTCCAAACATTTGTGTTTAGTCCTGCTGGTGATTAATATAAAATAAAACATTAAAAAAAAAAGGTATGTCAATGTTATCTCAAAATTCAAACAATGAAATGTCATCTTAAAGCTTTTTAATGTGGTGTGACAAATCGCTGTAGTCGCAGAGTGTGAGTGAACCAATCATCTTTTCCTCTTTACTAATAGTTAATGCACAAAACAAGAATGAACATCAGAAGGTATGTTGAAAGATACCGTACAACTTACAGAAATGTGCCATCTTTCATCTGACGTTATATAGACCTCAGGAAAGTGTCCTTAGTTTGTTATTTAGTTGCAAAGAACTTAAGATAAGTTAAAATTGTAAATATATTAAAAAATACAAAACAATCTGTTTTAAACTCTTTTATGTAGGCTACTTGATGCACAGTGTTAGGCTTATCAAAAAATAAAGTCCTGTTTCTGATAGAGCATGACAGGGTTTTTTTTTTTAACCCAGTGACATATGACGCAAACTGTTTCTCATTCACAGCAATGAGGGTATACTGGCAATGTCGCTATAAATGACATACAGCAGCATTATGTAACACCTTGGGAGTAAAAATAGGTTGTATGTGTACACATTTGGCAGACTCACATATATTTTGACAGTGTGCAGCAAGGTGGCTTTCGCTAAACGATTAAATCATCTTGCACACGTGCAGAATCACAATAATAGGCACACACAATAATCTAATCTAGGCTGGATTCAAACCCAAACACACACATAATAATTCACATCACTGCTAGTGTGTGTGTTGAAAGCATAAGCACAGGATTTGAGACGAGATGCTCGTAGAAATAAATCTTTAACATGGTATCCGCACTCTACGCTGTGGCCAATTCCCACTCAGCCAGCAGCAGTGCAGAACAAAGGCAGAGTCACATTAATGCATTTTTGATGAGCCTATATCTGCGCTGCTATCTCCAGCCTGCCCGTGACTGTGTGTTTAGACGCAGGCTGTCCTGCAGCTGCACGTATTAGAAGAGTACAACAAACTATTGGATTACTTGGCCTCGTAATTCCATATGGACAGTGGGAGAGCTGGGATAGGGACGCATAATCTGGGACACAGTCTTAATCCTACTTCTTACATGAACCAGCCTGTTATCCAGGCTTTACAAAACAAGAGCTGACTTTTCAATTTGCAAAAGGACCATGTTTTATTATCTCATAAAGAAGGTGGAAGTGGTTTTAACAAGGTTCACGTTTACTTGCTTCAGATGGTGGTTTTACATGTGTTTTGGTACAAAGGAAGAAAAAAAAGAAGAGATAGAAATAGTTGTCTGAATTTGAAAAAGAAATGTTATATATATACTCACAATTCTCACTATAATATTGAACCATTAGGTTATTAGGTACATTGACGGTTCAATATGTGCTTGTGAATTGCTTTTCTTGCATTTAATAATTTCTGTGTATTTTATTTCTCTCAAAAATGGCTGTGTGTGCGCCTGTGAGTTCACATGCTGAGATGAGGAAATTTAACGCTTATAAGGTGCATTTGAAAAAGCAACACACACTGAACATCTTCCCTTGTGATGACTTGTAATGATAAGTGTTTCTAAACCTGATGTCCAACAAAAGAGAACATTATAACTTGTTTTTACTTCACAACATTAGTTGAGTGTTTTAAATAACTTCCTTTTGTGATCTGCTTCTTATCATAGAATGAGGCAGAAATTATATTATAAACTGTAATAAAGGCTATGCCTATTAGCAATGGCTTACAATTAAACTTCTTAATCTTTATGACAATACCCAAGATGGCTTGAAGAACACAGATAAACTATATATTGTCACAGGCAAGTGTTTATTGTCCTTACATTTCATTATTCAATACGTTTAGCGTTATACCTTCTTTTTATTCAGTTACAGCAAAAGCGATGCCTTTATCCATATAAGGGATTTCCTGGAACGCCATCAGCTCTATTACTTCGGTGATGCATATGTGGAGTAAAATCTAAAAAATACCTCTGTCAAAAGACATTTTAAGCAGACATATAATAATCCACACTTTTCCAGTGTACAAGTTTACAGGAGTTTTTGTTGTTGTTGTTAATTTGTTGCAAAAACACTCTGATGTGCCAAGACATCAGAACCGAACCGGACCGTGGTTAAAAAACTGAGGTATGTATTGAACTGTGGGCTAACTGTATTGTTCCATCCCTATTCCTACCAGTGCTTCTATTTACCATATCTACTGTTTACAGTATTATATAGGTTTGTGCATGAGCATACATAGTCCTCATTTACCTCTACAAATGTAGATGAATGTTACACAGATCAAAGTCTGCACACCACAATTTAAGTGCACTTATGAGGTGATTGACAAAAAAGGTTTGACCTCACAGTCTGTAGACGGCTATAACAAGGGCTTGAGTTTGACTCAGTAGCTCTGGAACCGGCATTTAATTTTGAGCACAGAATGGATGAATGATGAAACCAGTCTGACAGGAGTCTTAAGCGCTTCTAGACAGACAGGAGAATATATAAAATACTACACATCCCCAAAAATTTAAAAATGTTTTTTATTATTTCTCCACTACAACAACAAAATGTGTAAGTAAATTAAGATGCACAGTTCTAATCTTTTCTAAATAATACTATTGTGCCTAATAACGGATTTGTGTGTTTTAGATGATGCTCTTATGTGGCTTTAAATACAGCAATAATAAATCAAAATGGCATGTTTGTTATTTACAGTCAGATTATGTACAAAGAGCTTTAAATTTGCTTAATGCTGAAAAAAAAAAATAATAAGGAATTATTTTGTATACTTGGATCGAATGTGATACTTGGACTGAAAAGTTTGAAAAATACTTCCTTATGCTTTAAAAAATATGCATATCAAATTTGTGAGAGGGGGAGAGGGTAGGAAATTATCTGTTTCTGAAAAGTAGGCTACACTGGGTTTATCACAGATTATCTGTCAGCATGATTGTTCATTCATATTAAACAGAACATGACAACATCACCAAATTACCCTGAAAGAAAAACATAATTTACTCTTATGAGGAGTCCCAAAGTGCTTTCTGCCTATTTATGCACAATAATTCCAAGCAAGAAAACTAGCAGAGATGTCACAAAACACACAGAAATGTTGTAAACAATTAACAGAACAATGTTTCATGATGCAATTTGCATATCACACAACCTAACTGAAGAGGAGCGACATTTTGGCATGCCAAATGAAGTTCACACGCGCGCACACAGCCGTCACACACTAATTGGGTGTTTTCTAAAGTGTGTGTATGGCTGTCTGCATCACAGTGGTGTGTGTGGGTGTTTGACTGAATGTGTTGTTTGGATTTGTAACCCTTATGTAGCAGTGACTGGTTCGCCAGTTTCAATTTACACCCCCTGTGCTAACGGGGTAAACCCCCAGGGAAACCTCTCCGCCCTCTTCTGCTCCCTCTCTTCCTCCTTAACTCCCTCCTCTCTCATCTTGTTTTTGACAATAATCTCCCAGTGGTGTGTCAGAAGTGGAGAGGAAGAAGCATTTTGTCACAAGTGCTTGGCGCGGTGGAGTGGCCATGTTTTATTTACTCTATGGTGAGGGGGAAGCTTTTCATGCCCAATTGGCTCCCAGCCAATAGCAGAGCGACCGTAACCACGGTGACACTGACAGATGTAAAAATCAGTCTCAAGAATATGTTTGTTTATTGATGTCTGTGGCTTGCCTCTTGTCATTCCTCCATTGGAGGACTATCTCTTGAGTGTGACAGACAAACAAGGACAAAGAGGGAATTGTCATTAATGTCAAAATGTTTGATTTGGATGTTTATTTCTCAGGTGATCTAAGCACCTCTGACACTCCCAACAAAATCTGAAAATTGCAAAACATAATTCAGTATTTTAGAGAGCTTTTTAGAGCTACTTGCTCATCACTGCACATTGTTGAACAACACACGCAAACATTTTTCATATAAAATCAGAATTGTGAGATATAAATTGTGAAATAAAAATCCACAATAACCCTTTTTAATTTTATTTTTATTCCATCGCAGAACAATGAATAAATAAAACAGAATTGCAAGATGTAAACTCAGAATTCTGAGAAAAAAAAAAAGTCAGAATTGCATATTTGAACTCGTAATTTTGAGATAAAGTGTCAGAATTGTGAAATTTACACTCAGAATTGTGAGATATAAACTCACAAATGAAAGGACAAGTTAAGAATAGTAAAACAATAGCAAAAACATACAAATAAACAATGAATAAATTACAGAATTGTGAGGTTTAAACTCAGAATTCTGAGAAAAAAGATTTTTATTTTATTTTATTATTATTATTATTATTATTATTATTATTATTTTTTTTTTAAGATTTAAATAAAGGGCTCTATTTTCACAATCTAAGCGCCCCGTCACTTAGCAGTGTCTGAATCCACTTTTGCTAGTTTAACAATGGAAAAAATATTATTAACATGCCTTTTAAATTAAAAATAATAATAATAATAAAATACTGTACCACTGACTTTAGACCAGGTTTTAGTTGCTCAGTGGCACAATCGTTTTCAGTTGCCACAAAATAGCACGTGCCAACAATGCACCTGAACACACCTCTTTTTCAGACCAGCATGTCCATGGGCGAACAGATGGGCACAAGTGCATTTGCTATTAAAACAAGGTTGTGCTGGATGTGAAAATGATAACTGTGTTGAGCTAAAACTAGCAAAAACACTTACGTCGTGCCTGGTGTCGCAAAAACACGCTTCCATAATAAAGTTTTTCTCTCCACATATCTTAAAATGAAAGAGAACATTAGATCAAGGGGTTTCAATCGATTATATCATTTATATTTACTTATAATTAAACATAAATCTTCTGTACAACCCTCTGGGTTGAAAACCCTAGTGTTAGATCAAAAGTTTCCAGAGGAAATGCAAGAGAGACAAAGAAGCCACCCAGTACCACTGACCCCTCTGCGACACAGACAGACCCGGACCTCCTCTGCCTACAGTGAGGGTCTTGATCACGGCTAACAACAAGCCTCTGTTTAAACACACTGAAATGCTGTCCATCTGTCCGTATGACTTGCTTATTAGCTTAACTGGGTCCTGTGACCCCTTTCCTTACACAAATAGACACACCAGAGAAGACTCAATCCCATCTGCCCGGGCCAACACAGGAAATCTGATAGTCTCCTTTAATATGTCATATCCTTCATATGACTGTAATATGACTATAATTTCATTTCCTCTGTTTAATTTCTGGTCATAAAATTGCCATAAGAGATGAAGTTACAGTAGTTTGTTCTAATGCAGATTTTGCTGCAGATCTTTAACTCAAGACTGTTTGGTTGGGTTTTTACAAGATTTTTAGCTTTTAATATATACTTAATAATGGTAAGCCAGGCTGTAATTATTGCCTCTCATTTAGCCTGAGTCATTATTAGTAAAGAAGCAATTAATCTCATTAATTAGAGCTGGATGTATGAAGATTGCATCTGACAGCTGTATTTGAAATAGCTTTGCTTCCACGTGGCTGTTTGTTTCATATTGTAATGTTTAAAGGGGTCATCAGATGCTACATGCACTTTTACAAGTTATTTGAACTGAAATGTGTGTTGGCAGTGTGTGTACACACAACCACCCTATAATGATAAAAATCCCCCCAGTGTTTTTATTTTTATTTTTTTTAATGTACAATATTTGGCATTTTTGAAATTTCGGCATCGGCCGATAAGTTTTTTCTGCTTTGAGATGTGTTAGAGGCGGGACTTTTATTTTAACGTGTGCCTGACTTTTATTTTGATGGCGCTGAGCGCACACAGCTCACATTCTCCCTCTTGTTTACTGTTGTTGTTAACAGTTCTGTCTAAAGCCCGAGAGACACTGCACGATTTTCGGCTGTCCCAGATGAAAGACTGGCATCATGAAACAATCGTGGCGATTTCTGTGATCGTGGCTCCTAATCGGTGGTCGTACAGTAAGAGAGGTTCAAAGATGGCTGTTGTCACAGTCTTGAGACCAAAGATAACCTACAATAATTTTCTGGCAGTGTCAGAAATTCAGCATGATTATCGAACAATGTGTCTGCAGTTACGACCCATGTTTACTGACCAACCAATAAAAATGCGTCATGAAATCAACGCGACATGGCGCTAAAACATAAAACTGCTTACCTTAAGCTCTTATTCCTTCCTCTTTCGCCGCTTACACTTTTTTCAGCACACATAAAAACTACAATTGTCAAAGTGTGATTCATTATGCTCTATTTGTTTACCACTACCACATGCTAATGACATTTTATTCTTCTATAGAAATGTGCATCGTAGCCTACAAGTCAATAGTTGTCTTCATCATACAGTCTACATGCATGTCATACCCACGTTTATTAGATCCATGTCGCACAGTGTGACCAACGATGATCTTATAGGATTGCTAAAATCGTGCAGTGTGTAGAAGGCTTAAAACAGATAGAATGGATAAACAAAGGAATGAATGTATACTAAAAGTATTATAACGATTGCTTTTATATTATTAGTAATAGAAAGACAAACATTATAATACTTTCTCATTTGCTGTCAGCATTAAGCAAGTATGCATTTATATCATTTAAACAAATCTTTGAATGGCTAATGAACAATTTCACCAACCTTGCAAACTTAGTCGGATCCAGCTGTGAGATCTTGTGAAGTGTGCATTTTTATCCAGCATGAACGCGTGTTCTCTGTGTGAATTGAATGCTTTAAACTTTAAACTCGTGATTTCAAATTATGCTGCGCTTTATGCATTTGCCCACTATCATATTCATGTTGTTTTCTCTGTGTGCTGTATGTAAAATGAGTGTTACCCTGGCTGTATTTGAAAAATATGATTCCAAATTCACACAAACTTCCCAGAATACTGAGTGACCTGTTGGTTACAGTGTTTACTTCCTTTTTAATTATATTTTATTAAATATTTATTTATTTGTGAAAAATACTTTGACATCTAAAGTATAGGTATGTTTATTTTACACATTTATTTTTAAATTCATTGTCAAATGATTTAAAATTCCTTAAATATCAATTAAAAAAATAAAATAAGATAAAATTATATTGGCTTTATATCGGGTATCGGCCACCCTGCTTTCCAAAATATCAGCATCGGCTGTCAAAAAAACAATATTGGTCAACCACTAATCTTTACCCCTTTCTCAAATCGAGCCGATCTCAGATGCCTGTCTTTGTGACATCACACAGTTAGGCCCCTCCCACGATAGTTTGATTGACAGTAGCGTTTCAGCACAGACTGGACTGGCGTCTTACCTTAGAACCGCCCTGAGTGAGCTGTCATCAGTCCGCCACTGTTTCGAGGCCGGGCCACAAGAATGTCTCCTAAGCTATTGAGGTGTTCTGTTGTTGGATGTAATAATGAACATAGCCGTCGTAATTTACTCCCGACATCTGAGCCGCTGAAGATTACATTTGTTTCTAAAGGGAATCCCCCCCACCCCAATCTACCTAAATGCGTCTATCTTCGTTTGAATCATTTGTGATCCAGCTTCACCAACAGAAGAAGTGAGTATAAGGTTTTTTTGTTATGAATCTTAGCAAATCGTCTTTCCTAATAATGTACTAATTAGCAAGTTTCACGATGAATGTAAAGTAAACAGTCTGCGGCTCAGAAGTGAGGGGTGGGGTCAGCAGAGCTCATTAACATTTAAAGGAAAATGCTACAAAACGACTTGATAGGGTAAAAAAATTGTTTTTTTGTTTTTGTTTTTGTTTTTTCACTACAATTGAGAAATTTTAACCAAACTATGTTACAGACTTTTCATTAAGACCCTAAGAAATCATATTAACTTGTGGAAAATGGGCATCCGATGATCCCTTTAAGTGCACAGCCAGAGAAAAGAACTTTAATTTTCTTCTGTGCTTGCATAAGCAACACAACAAGAAAACAGGTAAGTAATCATTCATGGATGACAGAGGAATTGAAGTAAATGAAACATGACCTCATAAAAACATATTTCCTCCAAAATAACTTTACATTTAGACTATCTCCAAAAATAGAAATGAAATAGGAGAGCTTTTTAGTCTTATTGGAGCTGAATTAATGTGTGTTTGTGTGTGTATGGTGAGACTAGCAATTATTTCTCTGTTAGCTTGGGTTGAGACAGTAAATTATGATTTTCTATGCGGATACAAATTCTTCATTTCTCTCTGTCAACCCACACACCTGAGTCCCAGTGAAAGAGCCCTGTAGGCACACACACACACACACACACACACACACACACACACACACACACACACACACACACACACACACACAGGAGAAGTATATCCCAGACTAAAAGTGTTTTGCTGGAGGTCATGAAATGCACGGTACGGCAGCTTGCTTTCCCTGAGGTGGCTTCAAAGACGTCAGCGTGGATGTTTTTGAGGATTGGATTTTCACTCCCCAGTTATTAAGTAGGTTGACATCAGGGAAGGTTTGTTAATGACTGCGTCTCATTCAAGACAAGGAGACGTGGAGGTACATGAGGACAAAACAGAAACCTTCGCTGTCTCTTTTCACAACACACTTTAATGCACTAGGAAGTTCTCTAACAACCTCCGGATCAGCTACGCCCCCAAATTCCTCCTCCCTCAGCTAATTTACGCTTGAATAAAACAAGCGAATCATCATCCTTGTTATTTAATTCCTTTGTGACCAAGCTGGATGACAGGTTCAACTACAACAAAGGCTTTGCCACATCTAAAACAAAGGATAAAAAACCCATCAGAGAAAAGAGAGAAAAACATGCTCACAATTCATTAAAGGTTAAAAACAAATCAGAAAAGCCAATGACGTGGGTTTTTAAATTGTCATCATGGCACTTTTTTTTTTTTTTACATTGGAAATTATAGTTGGTCTTGCACTGAATTAAAAGTCTTTGGATAAAAAGTTTCCAGATATTTGTCCTCAACTTTATCACCTTTGATTGATAGATAGATAGATAGATTGATAGATAGATAGATAGATAGATAGATAGATAGAAAAAATATAATTTATATTGTTGTCGAAGGTTAAAGTTGTGTTCAGGTGGTCAGAACGGCGTCATATGCAGGAACAGATCATTATCACACGCCAACCACCTGAAATTGGAGCTGGGATTCGTCTCAAGGGGCTGGCGGTAAGCTGTCAATCAGCCTGTTTTCAGATGCCCAGTCTGATACATCATAGCCACTGGACGGCCCATCAAACAGATGGACAGCTTGTCATCATGATGGTATGGTGTTGAGAATGAGGACTTGCAAAGACGTCATAAAGTCACTGATGAGGGTGTCAACATGGGCTATTTTATTGTATCGCACTGCATATGGGAGCGCTGCTAATCAAATTGACGAATGACATCAAAAACATTGCAATTGACATTGCAAGAGCACTTTTGGAAACATCTAAAAAAAAAAAGTGAGCAAACGTGTCTGTGCTTTGGGATTGTTATAGGAAGCCGTGGTGGTGGCAGTAGAGGGGGTGGTTACAATACCAAACAACTCTGCGGTCTTGAAATTGTAAAGTGATATTCCCCTCCCTGTTCCCTTTCACAGAGCCGCTCTCATTATTCTTGCTTATTGAGATGGATAAACCTGAAGTTGGTAATTACATCCCCCTCTCAACCTGTTCTACACATGCGGAAGTTAATTAGCCTAAGAGTTAGCTAATTCTGAGAGGAAACCAAGCAAATAGCATCAAAACCACTCTCTTTAATCATCACCTGGACATAAAGCAGGAAATTGATTTGCCCGTCAGACTCTTCATAAGAGCGATTGGAGTTTTTGTTGTTGTTGTTGTCATTTTTTGTTGGCTTGTTTCACAGCTGTGAGGCAGACTGTGGGTGATTCAGATGATGGCACAGCATGGCTTACAACTTCTTGTTGTGTAGGCATTCATATCTTTTATAATGAAGAAAAAAGGCTTTTGCTGGAATATGAGTGATTGCGAAACTCTTCATTATGCTGCTGCTAATTTGCGGAGCTGAACCCGGAGTAATCTAAAGCGTTGTTTCACTGAAAAATGAAAATTGTCAGCATTTACTCAGCATTATGTTGTTCCAAACCTGTACGTCTTAATTTTCCTCTAGAGAATGAAAAGATTTTAAAAATACAATGAAAGTCCCCATTACATGCACTAATTTTCATCAATCAGAATGAATTCAATCCAGTTACAGATTCTGAAAGTTCTGTTTATATGAACCCCAAATGTTGCAATCTGATTGACATAATAGTTTACATATGTATTAACCGCCCCCCCCCCAAAAAAAAAAAAAAAAAAAAAAAAAAAACACTATTCTTGATTTTTAACTGTCGATCACATTATTCCAGACACTCACAACTCCTATAAATCTGTTTGAAATTTCTGTCTGATTGAGCTCAGTGTAATTGATTTACATGTTTACATGAAGGCTTATCAGATGACTTTCACTAGATGGGCAAAAACAGTCGAAAGACATATAGGTTTGGAACAGTGAGTCATTTTTGCATTATCTATGCCTGTAACACACCTCTCCACATCGTAGTTCAACCCAAATGCATTTCACGTTAAATCGTGTGTGCCTTTTTTTCAGTGAGATATATAACATATGTTGGGCAAAATGGAGTTATTGCCTTTGACCTGCATATTTTATGGATGAGAGGCTTTTGCCCTTGAGTCAGGCGGATCACAAGCTCAGCATATGTCCAGTGCAGACCCAGGACCCTCTGCCAAACATAACTACACCTCCAGGCGAAGAAACCAAGCCTGTACACAGCATATCAAACAGGAGGTCAACGGGCTCCCATATGCACGAAACTCAAAGTGCAGATGAAGGGAAGTGGATCTTGAAAGCACACAAAGGCATCAATGGCCGAGGCAACTGCGAGGCACTTAACTAAGAATGAGAGAGGGCCGATGAGCAGGAAAGGAGCTGCTGAAGAGAAAAAGATGTAAGTTTAATGAGCTGCCTGTTTTCTGCAGATAAATGCTACAGTTGATCTACCATACGGGGATCGTCGGTGAGCGTTTGGGAATAGACCCAGCGCCGGCGGTAGGAGTGGCGGATCTCGGTTTGCTATCGTTAAGTCTACATGGAATTAAAGGCTGTCAGATAGGGAGCGGGGTGACTCATCTGGAACATGTCTGGGGGTTGCTTTGGGGGAAAGACTTTAGCTACACTCCAGCACCCAGCTCCCCACTATGGCTTTTGAGTGGGCAGCATTGCGTCAACACTTCAAAGAATAAAGATCAGGTGTCTCGTATGACACTAATTAACATCAGTATAGATTGCACTGCAAGTCTAAGAAAAGGCAAATAAATAAATAAAAACAAAGCTTCTACAGTAGAAGTAAAAGCAGCAGCAGCAGTGGTTACTCATCAGTGCATCAGCCTTCTAGCTTGATTTTGACAAATCCCACAGCACATTTCTCCAAATTACCGTCATTTACTCAATAATGACAGTGATAAATCGTTCAAAACATACAAACAACCAGAACGTGCTGGCTGTTTTAGTCCAGAACACTGGGGAACAGCCAACAATTAAGCTAAACAAAACTCCAAATACAGAGGTTTGTTTTTCTATAATCATGTAAGAACCCCTCTGCTCTCTTGGCCAGAAAGACATAATTAATGGCAAAATCCTATTCCTTTTGTGCTCATGGGCGATGTTCGCCTGTTCTGTTCACATACTGTGTGAAGCAACAGGGTAAGCCGGTGCATTTCATTAAGGAACAAAAGGAACGCTGTGGAAAATCAGACAAACTTTTGAAAACTCAAATCAACTCAAATCCACCGACTATGATATGTTTCTTTTTTAATGGGCTTCAGAGCTAAGCTGCTTATAGGGAAACAAAGAAGGTTTTTTGTAGAAGACAGTTGAACTGCATTGAAATCAGATAGCATGATAGTCAAACCAAAAAAAAAAAAAAAATATATAGCCCTTAATATGCTGCATTTTTGAATTATCAAACAATTAACCATATGCAAACTGCATACAAGAATGTAAATGACACTAAAATTCATTTGTATTCTGTCAGAACTCAACATGAGAGCTAAACATAAAAAGAATGACTTCAGTGGTAATGCGTTCCTGCAATCTTGTTAATCAGGTACTAGTTCTCGTAGCTTTTTTTCTGTTGTTGTTCCCAAAGGGGGTGACCTATTTTTATAAAATAAAAAAATTAAAAAAAACAAAACCTACCAAAGTCGATCCTTCCTATTCGTTTGTGCCTGGGAGACTCTATTTGAAAAACAAAAGGAATAAGCGCACATGTGATGGTAGAGAGTGACGAGTCCATTTCCGTGCGATGGATAATTGCCGAGGGAATAGGACGAGGACAGCTGGCGGCCAGCTCAGAGCTCTGATTTATTCTGGAGTTGCATTACTCAGATAGATTTAGATTAAAATGCATTCATCAATTCAGCAGCGGACATAATGCATTATTGCCCAGGAGTAAACACGCACAGGCACTGAGGGAATCAATAAGGATAATTAAAACGGCGAGATGTAACAGCCATTCCTCATCCAGCCTGAAACCTGTGTGTGAATGTGTGTGCCTGTGTGATGGACAGTGAAAGAGGTCTACGATAGCTTTAGTTTCTAGTAATGCTATTGTTTTGCTGTTTTCAGCTTTTTTAAATTGTTCAAATTGAGCTTTTGGGACATTGGGCCCCTTTAATGTGTAGGAGCATCAGAACTCCCATTACGTTCACAACATAGGTGTTCGGTGTCGTGGGACATTTGAGTAATTAAGATAATTGTGTTGAGATCATTTGTTATGACAAATATAACTATTTGGAATACATGATAATGCCCGTGTTTAACATGGGCAGATATATTAATCACCTTTGTGTGTTGTGTTTCAATATAATACCCTTTACTGTGCTCTTGGGTACAGTAAAATCATTTTAAGGCAGACAATCCAGGCTTAACAGAAATAAACAAAACCACCTTAATTAATTGTAGAGGCAGATTAAAGTATTGCTTCTGTTGAGTGCTAGAGAATGTCTAACATGGTCTCTAAAGGATTTAGGGGCAAATTTGATGTTTAATCTAAATATATACCCTTTATTGTATGTGTGTGTTTGTACTATTCACACACACATACAGACACACTAAATATTCTAAATATCTAATTTGCTATATAAAGAAGTAAATAAATATTATATTTGATATTTAAATAGATATTAAAGACACACATATTAAATATATTTAGTATGTGTAATATTTATATTTATATAAATTAAATCACTATTAACAGGTCCTTAAAAAAGTGGGTCACTTTATTTTAAGGTCCAATTCTCGATATTATCAAACCATTAACTACGACTTTAGCCTCAATAAACTACTAATTTGCTGATTATTAATAGTTAGTAAGGTATGCAGAATAAGGTTTTAATGATATATGAATACATGATCAAAAAATAAATATATATATTATATAGGTTATAATACATATAGGTAGGTAGGTACTGTAGATAGATAGACGTGCCACTTCTCTTTAAATCTTAGCTTGTTTTAAAGTTTGTTTTAATGCAACACAATTCATTTTAATTTTAAATGTGACTTACAGTGTCCAAATACTTTTTCAGCCCACTGTAAATCTCTTCCAGGGTTTCCTCCTCTCTCCATCTTTCCCTTTGACCCCCCTCTACATGCACTAAAACCCATATCCTCGTCCCTCTGGTAAACTGCTATTTGAGAGACAGTACTCCTAAAATAGGCCTGTAAAAGTTAATTACACAAGCGGGTCAGGCAGCCGGAGGAAGGGTCAGGCAGTCTGAAGCACTCAGTCAGCTCTTGTGGAAGAGCCTTCCTCACACATCCCTTCATGTCGCAGAGTTCAGCCGGGGCCTGAATACAATGCAAACAAACCTTGTTACCGCTCACTTAGCACTTAACAAAGGGTTAGGCCAGCGGCCTCCGGCGAGATAACTGTTCAGCTCTAATCTCATTCACAAATGTGATTCTAATTAGGTAGTGCATTTTAAAACCTAATGACGATGTTCAGGTGTTGATTTCAGGGAGCTTGGTGACAGTCTAAATCTGGAACATCAGCTATCTCGGATGTGGATGAAAGAAGACACGTTTCACTGTTAATTCAATTTAAAAGTCCCAAAACAGTTAATAACTGTAGCCTAGAGGTTGGTGGCTCATCTTGTCTTCTGGGCAGTGCAGATTCGAATCTGGCTCACATTATCTGTCACCCCATAATTTAGTTTTTTTTGTTTGTTTGTTTGTTTTTTTATTATACAGTCCATACTGTCAATAGAAATGCCCAAAAAGAATTGTAAGCAACAGTGTAGGAGTCTAGAGCTAAAAACTGCTTCTCTGGATGTTGAGTGTTTCTGATCTTTCAGAGGAGCTTGCTTGACATTTCCATCCTTCTCCTCGCTATTTTTGTACAGCTTGTTGTTGTTTTCAGGCTCATGTGGTTTAAACTTCATTCCCTGGGACCTCAGGCGCCATTAGTCAGCTCTCTGTGAGGCAACATCCCATAATATCTCCAGCCTCCTGGACCCATCTCTAAGGCTTTATTAGAGTCTGCCATTTGGAGCCATTTTCTAATTATTTTACCTCAAATGCCATGGAGTATGACAGAGAGATGAGTAAGGCTACATCTCAAAGACCTCTGATATAACATCTTTCTTGCCTTCTCTCGCTTTTAGCCCTATTCCATATTTTTGGTGCTGTAACATTGTGTTTTTCCTCTGTGAACGGTCACACAGAGATATTAGATATTAGATTTTATTAAAATGCAGTTGCACTGGCAGCAGCCAACCTGCCAACTAACAACCTGCATGCTATGACCACACTCCAAAAAGGCCTTCTCATATCTTCACCGCCCTCTGTGAGACTCTCCATCCTTCTCAAACTTGTTCTCCTCAAGCTGTGCCAGGCCCAGACTTCCCTCTCTGGTTGCTCTCTCTATCTCTCTCTCTCTTTTTCAATCATCCCACCATTTGTGCTGCCCCTTGCAAATTCCCTGGCTCTCTCACACTCTTCCACACGCGCACACACTCTCACACACACATCCTCCAAGCAAAGTCAAGTCACCCTTGATTAGGTTCTCACAGCTCCTTGGAAATGTGCCCCTCGAGATTGTGTGTATGTGTGTGTGCAGGCATGTTGGTCTTGCTCCGCCAGCCTTTTTTCTCTGTTCACTCAGCATTGTTGATTTTTATTTATCTTTCCTTGTTTCTGTAATCTATTAAATTTCTCTCAGCTCATATGCTGATTGTTCTCTGTGAAATCTGTTGATTCTCAAGCGATCTTGTGATTTGCTTATCACATGATTACACTTCAGGTCCTGCTATTTTAGAGTAGTAACTTAGGCTACTGTTCTCGCTGTTCCCACTTCTCAATCTACAATCTCACATGCAAACAATCTTACATGTCAGTGTGAAAATATTTTCTCCTATCCCAGTTCAATATGTAAACAAGAAAGTGATAAAGTGTGTCTAGTTTGTAAATGAATAATTCAGACCACTTTTGTGAAACTGATGAACCAGTTCATCAAAAAGATCTGACTCAAAATAACTGTTTAGTAATTGCTTGTGTTCCACTGGAGAAAGAAATGAGGTTGAGCAAATGAAACAATTTAAGAGAATTTAAATGTGAAGCTGCAGCAAAATTATACCATTTTTAATTTCATTAATATTCATTCAACAGCCAGGATGTTCTCAGCAAGGTGAAACAATACAGATGTATTTTTAGTGCTTGTACTGCCCTGAGAAACCTGTAAAATCTTACACCGTATCTCATCAGACCGCTAAAGTCCACTAATTAGTCAGCGAAGAGCTGAGGATGTTACAACAGCACATCTGGATGAAGCGGCACTAAAAAACGCTGGATCATCCATATAAAAATAACCATCCATTAAAATAACACCCCAAGATACATCACACTGCTGTTTTTAAAACTGAGATCTCCTCTTAACCTTCTCCGGGAAAGTGAAGAAATGGCATATGCCAGGTTTCTGTTTCTTCTCTCATCTCCCTGTTGTCAAGCCTCAAGTCTCTTCAGTCCTTCTCCAGTCCCTGAGAGAAAATTCTAAGATAATGCCTCATTTGTGCAAGTAATTCTCATCAGTGTGTAGCAGATAAAGGTGCCCTTCATTGGTGACTCCCAAATACCCCAGCGTATAGCAAGACTCTACAACAACAGCAACCCCCTTGTGTCGCCACATTCTGAACTTATTGGAGGCCGGGAAACCGCTGCGGTTGACAGAATTAACACAGAAAGAAGCAGCATTGTCAGCTCAGGACTTTCCAAATAAAGAGTTTCTGTGCAAACAATCGGTTCGCTTGCAATATATTTTCATGTCAAACATCAACTGACAAGCAGAAAGTGCTGCAAAAATAATATTAACACTCCCTTTTAGATACACTAAACCTCTCTAAACAAAGACCGCAAAGGTGCCAGTAACACGAAGCACCTGCGTTTCCTACAAGTTATGCTTGGGCATCGTGTTTGAAAAGAGGAATTATAATATTTCCATGGTTTTAATCGCCATTCTAATTGTTTCAGTGCTCAAGTGAAGGCAACATGAGAATTACCAAAGCAATTGAAGGGCTTTGCTATTAGCTTGCTCGTCAGTCACTTGTGTTGCAATTTGGGATCCACTGGGCGAGGACGAGTGAAAACCAGTCATTATGTCGTAATTATGATGTGATTATAGCCTTATTATGGCTAATGCTTTGTCAATGCCTCACATAACTGAGTATGTGCATGTAGTACGTGACAGACATTGGCTTTCTTGAGTAAGTGTTATTAATTACCACGCAGAGATAGGTGGCAGAGAGGTGAGCTTGTGTGTGAATGTGTGATGGTGGCTCATTAGAAGCGCTGTATATGATGAGGTATTAGTGTATGATGCTTTCCCAAAGCTCCACTAGTCATTTAAGAGCTGTGTTTTCACTCAAGGAGAGCCACTCAATCTCAATTAACATGAAAAGAAACACAATACCAGCAATGAAACACACACATCCTCGGTGTATGTGTGCTTGTGTGCTTCAACAATGATGACTCTGTTAGGTGGACGGGGCTTTTCCGAACAAAGGGCAAAGGGACAGCAGAGATAAGAGAGTTTTTGTGATAACTTCTCCTCTCTGTTCCTCTTTCTTTCATTCCCTTCTATCCATCTCTCTTATCTCTGTTTTTCCATTCAGCATATGGCATCCCTGCAAAGTAGAGGACTAAAAAGACGGAGGGTTTGCTTACATGGCCGCTTTAACCACTCAGACCCTTCTCCTTGTTACGACTTAGAATTCAATCTCTCCTTTTGCTTATCTGTCCGAGGTGCATAGATGCTCTAATGCAGCTCTGTAACAAAACACAGTAGAAGCTGGAGCAGGGGGTTATGGGATACAGGTGAGAGGGTGACACACTGAATATTACAATAAAAAGTACATATTATAAATATCATGCAACATGATTTTTTTTTTTTTTTTTTTTGTCAGTGTGTCATATGGTTTAGTGTGGAGGGAGAGAAATGCTGGTGTCCATGTTCATTTCTAGAAAAAAAAAAAAAAAAAAAAAAAAAAAAAAAAAAAAAAAAATAATATATATATCTATATATATATATATATTATATCTATATATATATATATATATATCTGTGTGTGTGTGTGTGTGTGTGTGTGTGTGTATTAATCTTTTTTGAACTTGGCTTCTTTCATTCAACTGGCCAAAAAAAAAGTAAAATAATAAAAAAAAATTCTAGATTTCTTATGCATTATTTAGAGTGCAAAAAAGATTAAAAATAAAATAAAACCATATATAAATAAAATCCTATACTATCTTTCTATCTTATTATAAAATGGCTTAATTTATTAAATTTTTTCGCATTAACTAGTGAGATTTGTTTTTTTTTTTTTTTCAAACGTTTGAGGGCATCTTAAAATATTTTGAATATTATATTTTTCAATAAAATAATACAAAGATAATAAGTATGTATCGTAGTGCCTTGCATGTGGGTGGAGCCTCTTTTCCAATATAAACAAAACTGTATCCAGTTTAAACATAATCAGTGGCATAATGTCATAATGAAAAATATTCCAAACATTTGACTTTGAGGGCATCTCCACATATCTGAGTATGTACCAGAGGGGACCGTGTGTCGTAGTGCAATGTGTGAGTCAATGTGAGGTGTGTGTGTGCATGTGTGCGGAGTGGAATTCAAATGGTTCCTCTTGACGAGGCAGCGCTTTTCTCCAGCGTCCTTAACATGTAATTAATCAATTCAGGTCCCAAAGAGCTCTATTTATAACTGCTTGGAGGACCTCTCCACCACAACACTGCACAGCTCCTCAACCAAACGTCATGCAGAGCGTTCTTTCTCGCCAAAACCGCTTTCAAACCACTTTCATATTGTCTTGTATGCAGAATGGCTTGAGTCAGGTATATATTGAATGATCAATGAATATGCAATAAACTATTAGTCTTTTTCAGGTAACAACAGTAGGTACGTTCAAGAGGACTTCACAAGGTATTCGCTTTACTGATAGACCAAAGGAATACAAATAGCTTGGGAAGAAGCCTGCATGAATATATGCAACACTATCTCACGACTAATTCAAATGTATTTTACGTGGTGACTAATTCATACAAATTCATACAACCGCACTCATACGATTTTGTGCGGTTTCTTTAGGGTGCTGGGGTTAAGGGTGCTCATTCTTACAAATTCCTACAAATTTGCCACCTTTTAAAATAAGTTATATTTTTCACAAAACCTAAAAAATTTTACGAGCCAGATCCTACAAATTTGTATGAATTTGCCACCTCGTAAAATATATATGAATTGCTTTGATATCGGGTTGATGTATCACTGTATCACAAGAAGGAATTTTGCCAATTCACATAAATTTTCTTGTTAAAACTGCAAAAGTCTTTCACTGAAATTATACAAATTGTAATAATAAAAACATAAAAAAAATGTAAGACCTCTTTTTTTTTTTATTCTCTTATCCTTACCAGGACTGCATTTATTTGATCAAAAATACATTAAAACAACAATATTGTTAAATATTACATTTTAAAATAACTGTTTTTCATTTTAAAATCCAATTAATTAATGGATTAAAGTCCTCAATGTCACATGTGTCATGTTACATGGTTGTAGTAAATGCGCACGTCAAAGGAGTAGAGGAAAATGAGTTTTTAATAAGCATCAACAAACTTTTGACCATTGAAATAATATTAATTTGTGACAAAGAAGACACATAAACTGAAGGTTTAAAAGGGCAGGCAACTAAGGAGCAAACGAGATGAATAATCTAAGTGACGTGACATACAGCCAGGTATGGTGACCCATACTCAGAATTCGTGCTCTGCATTTAACCCATCCAAAGTGCACACACACAGCAGTGAACACACACACCGTGAACACACACCCAGAGCAGTGGACAGCCATTTATGCTGCGGCGCCCGGGGAGCAGTTGGGGGTTCGGTGCCTTGCTCAAGGGCACCTCAGTCGTGGTATTGCTGGCCCGAGACTCGAACCCACAACCTTAGGGTGAGGAGTCAGAATCTAATACAGATGAACAGAATGAATGATGATTAACTAATAATAAGAACAGGAAATGAACCAAATAAGGACAGACAGGAGCAAAACAGAAACTGACATGTGACAACATGATCATTCAGAAATCATTCTAATATACTGATTTGATGCTCAAGTAACACTTCTTGCTCAATGTTGAAAACAGTTGTGCTGAGTATTTTTGTGGAAACTGTGATATATATATATATATATATATATATATATATATATAAATAACAATATATATATATATATTTTTTTTTTTTTTTTTTTTTAATAATAGAAATTTGTTTAAACCTATTGTTTGTGATATTTTTTAAATTAATATTACTTCATATCCTGTTTACTGTAGGCCTGTATTTACTGTAACCATTTTTTTTTTCAAACACATCCAAAATTCTTAATCTGTTTGATTAAGTCAATTAATTACAGATATCCACAGACACCACCTGCTTAGTTTATATAGAGAGCAGTGAACACTGCGTAGGGAGCCTGTAGTCTTTAGCGCATTTGCCAACATACACTCACTACCGAGATATTGTAAGTATCTACTTCCATGCTGGCTCTTATTACTTTGCAATAGCTCCTACTTTTTTAACAGAAAACTTTGGCTCACCCCTGCCAAAGGGAAATATCACGTGTCTTTTCATTAGAACTGTTTTACTTTATAGCAGGATATAAGTAACCTCTCATAACAGGTTAACAGTCAGTGCATTCAATGCATCTTCTGCATGAAATGAAGCAAATGTAATAAAGCGATTGCTCCCGCAAGCTGAATCTGTGCCAGTGTAGACCGATAGATTAGCTAATAATAATGGCAGGTTATTAATTTCCACTTCTGTCGGAGGCACACCTGTGCTCTTGTCTCTCTCTCAGGCGTACACGCTTGGCATTGCTACTGTGAGGGATTATTACAGACATTAAAAGCACATTACATACCCCACCCTGCCCCTTCCCTCTCTCTCACACACACAAACTTCATTAGGCCTTGCCCATTAGCCTGCTCTCTCTCTCTTTCTCTCTCTCTCTTTCTTTTTTTCTCTGGTGGAAAGCTTGTGCCGAGAGTCGTCATTTGCCAAAAAAGCCATTAAAAAAAAAACATAATTACAGAAAGAAAGCAGGAAGAAAATCAAAGAGATTGGCCCTCTTCTAAGAGAGAGAGACATTCTGACATTACCATTGAAAAGATAAAAGCTCTTTCCAATCTAGTATTATATCACATGCAAGTAGAAGCTGGAGCAGGGGATCTAAAACTTACAGCAACATCAAAAGAAAACTGCATACAGTATTATCTGTGTGAATTTGATTCATATCTTAGTTGGACATTGGGTATTTATTTTGTTCAAAACAACAAACAAAATCAAAGGTGATTATTACATTCAGTAATATCAGGCAATGCCACATGAACAAGAGCGTGATATTGTGCTTACATGTATACATCAGTTTTATAAACAAGTATCTTTTCAGACATAATTTGGCCAGTTATTCTTTGGGACTTTGTGTTTTTCAGTATTTCTAGGTTTTCCATTTCCAACTCCTCGTTCACCAGTAAAAGAAACCCTGTTCTGGGTGATTCTGGGGTGAAAGAAAACATTCCCATCAACTTCTGATTTTTTTTTTCTGAAACACTCACATACTTATTGGAATAGAAGAGTGATACAAACTAATATGAGCAATGGAACACTGCCTATCAAACTAAAGTCTGCTACTTTGCAACTGCTGAATGCCATTTTTGAAACTCTGCAGGGCATTGGAGAAAATATTTAGGGTGTGTGTTTATGGGGGGTGGGGGGTTGGTGGTGTTGGGGGTATAAACCAATAAAACTTCTCAAGGGCAATTTTTGAAGGGGACCCAAATAATACAGCTAAAATTGTACATGTAAGGATAAGTATACACAGCCTTACTATTATTAGTGCAGCAGGCCAAATTAGACAACTTCAAGCTGTTGTGTTCGTGCCCGTTGTACATTACTATCCATCAAGCAGGTAACATTATTATTGCTGACATAGCGGACTCAACTATTGTTCCACAACTATTGACTTTGTTCACACTCACCAGATTTGTGTGTGTGTCTGTAGGTGATGCAGGGTTGCCGGGTTTTCACAACAAAACCCACCCAATTGCTACTCAAAACTAGCCCAATCGCGTTTTTCAGCGGGGTTCCTCCAGTAAAAGTTGCATGCGTTATTGTGGTTGCTTCAACCCACGGCAACAGTGTTAAAGTAGCCCAGTTCTGCTGGAAAACCACAGATTCGGCAACTGAGGTGATGTAAAAGAAGAAAGCAGGCATTTGAACCAAAACACTGTGAGGAGAGGGAGGGGGAGACTCAAAGTTTTTCTAAACTAAAAATTTTTTTGCGTTGTTTTACAACTTACAAAGTCATTTAAAGTGAAAAAAAAATGTTATTTACAATACACAGTGTAGTTTTTAGTCATATTTTGAGGGGGGAAAACCCTCAGATAGGGATTTCTGCCTATGCCAAGTGGCAAGTCAATGCTAGGAAGAGTGAATTACAATGCAATGTTAAGTGGATTTTTCACTCAAACTTCTCATTTACTCTAAATTATATGTTACGTACACTCTTAAAAATAAAGGTGCTTAAAAAAAAAAAAAAAAAAAAAAACCTTCTAAACTCACCGTTGTCTTTTTTGCTATATCATAATATTTTATCCAAGATGAGAATATTTCATTTAAAAAAAGATAGCGATATCTCTGGACTGAGGTTAGGAGTATGTGTGATTGAGTAAGACAGAGTGAGAGGGAGAGGAAGTAAGCAGGGTGTGCAAAATGGGATTTAGAATTTTTAGATTTAGATTTAGAGTTTCATTGCTTGTGTTTTAATCCCCATTCATTGAATATAAGAGCTAAAGCTCGCGCAGACTTCTGGCTCATATTTCTTTCCATTTTTAGACTGTGTAGTATATGTTTGAGTGAGTATATTGATCATCCAATAAAACAGGTGCCTTTTTGATGATTTTTAAAAGTTCTAATCTTTTGCATAATTTACAACTTAAGTTTATATATATTCAAAATTTATTTACATTTTTAACATTTAGTATAGCCAAAGTGGAAACTTCAGAGAGGAGGCAAATCAATCAATCAATCAATAGCACGCCACTTTTAAATGTTCCAGGGAGAAAACTGTCACCTGTTTTATAGAGTGACCCATATCCATATGCAAGACTATTGCGTGGAGGTAGCTTCTAGGTGCGACCAATTAGATTTACGATAGATTTACGTATTTTGGACATGACTCCAGCTCCGGCATTGGCTGCTGGGCCGGGTTTTAGTGTATCAGCTGAGTGCTAGCTCTTTGTCTTGTCACCAAGGCAATCAGGAAAATAAGACCCACTTGATTTACCCCGGCCCGGCTCGGCCACTGGGTCCTCACACCATGAACACTCAATGCACTCCTCTTTTTTTCTCTCGATGGATGACAGAAGATCACTCATTCCTTATAACCTACGGAGAGACTCCATTTATCAAGAGCCTAAGGCCCCGCCCCCCGGTCATAACATAAGCTGTCTTTCATTCTGATAGCCGTGGCTAATACATCAGACTCTCTCTATCTCTATCTCTCCCTCTCACACACACGTATGATGGGTCAGGCTAATATATCAAGAGATCCGCAGGCCGTGGGAGTGCGTTATTTATGATCAGGACTCTGACACGGAAAGCACTAACACAGCAGAGGGAGGGAGGCGTGTGAGCACATGAGAAAGAGACAAAGAGAGATGGATGTTTAAAAGAGATAAGAAGAGGACCATTGCCAAAGCGTTTCTGAAAGGGAGCGTGTGAGTGAATATTATGGGAGATATTCTCTAATGAGGTGTTGTCAGATGGAATGTGATCGTCCAAACCAACCACACACCATGGGAAGTAGGATGAGTGTCCTTAATTTATGTACTAAAAATAAAAGTAGCAACTATACTGCATAAAGATTTATTATTATATTTTATAGCATTTATTTATTTTTATTTATTTATAAAATCTTATATATATAAACTCTTCTGTGACTGTGAAGTGGGTAAAATCACTTCACAGTTAAGACTAGCAATCTATAAGCTCTGATGTGTAAATTTACCAATCAGAATGGGTATGCAAATTAAGCAACATTTATTATTTATAAAAAAAAGCAAAAAAAAAAAAAAAGCAAAAAAAAAGGGAGACAAAAAAGAAATTAGCTTCCTTCTGTATAAATAACCAATCATTATCAGAGGTGACCTTTCAAACCGATTAGCTTTCTGCATCACTTTAGAGTTTCATCAAGCCTGCTTGTGCATAACGCAACAGGTGGAGAGAGACAATAAATAAATAAACAGGTGGAGAGTGACTTTCAAATTTAACTGAAATATTGATGAAGTTCAAATTATTGAAGCATTTCAAAACAAGTGAACGACTGTATGACAAGGCCATAAATAATTTTGAAGGCGCGGAGGATGGAGTTCCTGTAGTTACAGGAACGTAAATTATGTGAACGACATGTAAACCGAACTAACACACTTCTGTTTAGGTCTGGGTTGATTTGAAATATATGATACCACAACAGAATGTTGCAGAAATTACGTATTAGGTCAAAACCTGGAAATGAGTTAGCATTTAGAACTTCGTAGAAGTCAATGGATTTTTATTTTGAATGGGTTTTTAGTTTAATGTCTGAAATAAGGTCTGTGGTTAACACAAGCTCATATTTTATTTGTCTTGAAAATTTATTTTCTGCAATAATCCAAAAGCCAATGAAAAAAAAAGTGACTTTTTTTCAAGAAAAGAAAAGTACAGGTTGGCCTACAAAAATATGTCATCACTGCACCTGTCTATGATACACTGAACAAAAAGAACAAATATATATATATATATATATATATATATATATATATATATATATATATATATATATATATATATACAGTACAGGTCAAAAGTTTGGAAACATTACTATTTTTAATGTTTTTGAAAGAAGTCTCTTCTGCTCATCAAGCCTGCATTTATTTGATCAAAAATACAGAAAAAAACTGTAATATTGTAAAATTGTATATTCTATTTGAATATACTTTAAAAAAAATTATTTATTCCTGTGATGCAAAGATGAATTTTCAGCATCATTACTCCAGCCTTCAGTGTCACATGTAACATCCAGTCTATCACATGATCATTTAGAAATCATTCTAATATTCTGATTTATTATGAGTGTTGGAAACAGTTCTGCTGTCTAATATATTTGATGAATAAAAGGTTAAAAAGAACTGCATTTATTCAAAATAAAAAAAAAAAATCTAATAATATATATATTCTAATAATATATTTTCTTTACTATCACTTTTTATCAATTTAACACATCCTTGCTGAATAAAAGTATTGATTTTATTTAAAAAGAAAGAAAGAAAAAAAAAAAAATTACTGACCCCAAATTACTGACCAGTAGTGTACTTTATTACAAAATATTTATATTTTAAAAACATAGCTTCTTTTTTTTTTTTACTTTTTATTCATCAAAGTATCCTAAAAAAGTATCACATGTCCATGTCCAGGAGGATAGCCCATCGATTTAGCGACAGCAGAGACACTCTGAGCCTGTGGCAGGGGATACAGACCATTACGAACTACAAGCCCCCACCGCGGACCTGTGACAGCACCATTTCCCTGCTGAACGAGCTGAACGCCATCTTCGCTCACTTTGAGGCACTAAACAGCACCACTGCACAGAAGAATCCACCTCCTCCTGGCGACCAGGTGATGACACCGGACAGTGTGAGGAGATCCTTCAGGAGGATCAACGCACGCAAAGCTCTGGGTCCTGACAACATTCCTGGGTGTGTACTGAGAGACTGTGCAGTGGAACTTACTGATGTCTTCACAGACATTTTCAACATCTCACTTAGTCAGGCTGTTGTTCCCACATGCTTCAAAGATACCACCATCATTCCAGTCCCGAAGAAGCCGTCTCCATCGTGCTTCAGTGACTACCGTCCAGTTGCACTTACCTCTATTCTCATGAAGTGCTTTGAATGGCTAGTCATGCACCACATCAAGTACTTCCTCCGCAAACTGAGAAGAGCCAGAGCCCCAGCCCCCACCGTGTGCACCTTCTACAGAGGCACCATCGAGAGCATCCTGACTAACTGCATCACTGCGTGGTATGGCACCTGCAAAGCGTCCTGCCGGAAGACTCTTCAACGCATAGTAAGAGCAGCTGAGAAGATCGTTGGTGTCTTCCTCCCTCCAGGACATTTACGGAACCCGTCTCACCCGTAAAGCCATCTGCATCGCAGGTGATCCCACTCACCTGTCACACATCTTCTTCAGTCTGCTGCCATCAGGGAGGAGACTGCGGAGTCTCCAGGCCAGGACCAGCAGACTGAAGGACAGCTTCATTCATCAGGCTGTCAGGAAGCTGAACACCCTCCCCACCTTGCCCCCCTTCCACTCTTTTTTCCCATGCACCACTGAACTCTGAACCTCAGAACCACGACCCCCAACCTCCCAGCTCCCATTACCTATTAACACACTGGGACCTGCACCAGACACTTTGTACAGCATTGGTCTTCTCACTACCTCTTTCAGCAGTTAACTGACCTCATTCAACTACCTTTTCTGTCAGTTTAAATAAAGAACTGCTCTCTGATGTTTTTGACACTTTAATCAGACTGAATAAGCTCTTTTGCACTACAATCATTATATCTGCACTGTTTACTTCACTGGTTTGCACTCTATCTGCCATGTGCTGCTTTACTTATCTTTCTTTTTACATGACCTATTTGTATATTTGTATAGTTGTACTTTATATTGTATTATCTGTATTTAATGTTCTACTGTTAGTATTATCTGTATGCACCAAGGGTCTGACAGTAACGCAATTTCAATTCTTTGTATGTATGTACTGTACATGTGGAAGAATTGACAATAAAACAGACTTGATTTGACTTGATGTAACGCCACGCCAGCAGAGGGAGCCCTCACCTGAGTACTGACTGTTCACCGGTCCCTCTGCTTCTACTGTCATTTCCTGTTTGGAACTATTTAACACAAGTCAGTGTGTTCAGTCGTTGCAAAGTATTGCCAGTTTACCTGCCTTACCAAGCGTTTACCTAGTGATTATTCTGACTGCTTGTTTTTGTATGATTCTGCCTGTTTTCACGTTCTTGCCTCTTGGATTGCCCCATTGGATTTACTGCCTGATTGGACTGATGTTAGTGTGCCTACTCGTCTCTGCGTCTCGTGCTCTGCCTTTTGGATTCCCCTTGTGCATGTTGAAAGATCGGACTGCCATTACGGTACTGACCCTCTGCCTGGTTTAATGACTCTGTCTGTAAGATCTTTCCTTAATAAACTTCTGCAAATGGATTCTAATACTGCCTCAGCCTCCTTGTTACACTTGACTGACTTGAGATGCGGTCCTACAGTACCAAAAGTTATGGAGGAGTGTCTCTTCCTATTCTGCGATTAAGTTTAACACGGAAAACTTTTTGCCTCCTGTAAAAGGAATGTAAAATGTTTCCTTTCACTGAGTGAGTGTCTCTTGTTGCTCTCTCTCTCTAAAATGACAGTGCATTGCTCCTCGAGCTCTTAGTCAGCAGGAGGTCGGCAGGATGGTTGCTGAAATCACTCTCTCCGCCTCTCTTTCTGTCGCACACAGCTGCGCACATCCCTCTTGCACTGTTTTAGTCTTTCATTTCATAATTCATCCTGTTGAGTCACAAACGCGCACACATAGGCTAGAGAGCAGGATTGACACAGCAGTCAAGTGCTGAGGTGGGCGGAATTCAGAACAACTCCTTGAAATGGCAAACAAAAATCGGCATCCTGCTTTACATGCACGGATATGCATCACACACATCTGGGCCCATTCACTACTGACACTATACCACCAACATCTTTTGACACTCTGAATGGCAACTTGCTAATGGAGAAGTATGATGAAAGTTGTGAAAGGAGAAACTTTTTGGAGCTGAAATTCAATTTGTCACCTGGTTTAATCTGGGATGAAGAAATTAGACATTTGCATCTGTCTCCTCACCATTTCCTTGCTTAACCCTTGTGCGGTCTTTGGTCACTTCGGTCAAATTTTACATTTTGAATTTTTACAAATCATAGCTTCATCAGAATGATACGAAACTTGTTGTCTTTTATGGCACTTGGTATGTGAAAAAAAAAAAATTGAGGGTATGATTCAAAAAAGCTAAGTGGCCGTAAAAAAAAAAAAAAAAAAAAAAAAGTTACACTCATGGTCTTCGGTCAAAAACCGACCATAGGAAATGAATGGGAAATAGATAAATAATAATAATAATAATAATAATAATAATAATAAATAAAATACAGAAAATGTTTGGGTGTACAATCTACAACCCCCACACAATGCAGAAAAAAGCACAGCAATGAAGGGATGAAACACTAAAACATTTAGAGTGCAAAATCAACCCACCAACTCACACACACACGGACACACACACCAATGAACTGGTGTGACTGTAACACTGCAGCTATGTAAAATAAAATCAATAATTCAACTACAATGCAATAAAAAGTGGACAGCAAGGAAGGGGTTACACTTTATCTGTGTAAAACAGATACATCCACTCACACACACTAACTTACACACACATACAGAATTATACATACTCAAATTAACTGGTATGGCTTTAACCATATAGCCAAAATGAGTCAGAAGACTGAAATAAAAAGTTAAAATCAGATCAGACCCAGAAGTATTAAGCTCTGATAAAGCATTTGTGTTAATTTTTGTTACATTTTTATAGAATTGTAATGTTTTGTGTAACAAAATGCTTTCTGTGTTCAGGTTTGAATGTAGTAATAATAATGCAAAAACCTACACTTCAAATCAACATTTAAAACAACAAAAAATATAAACCTTGACAATAAGTAGTCTTTGAGAATGCCTTAATAAACATTTAAATCCACAACCTAATAAAATGAAACAATTATGTATAAAAACAACTAAGGAATTCACAAGCCCCTCTATAGAGTCATATACAGGAATCTAGTGGTTATACCATTAAATTAAAGGTTTTTATTTTGTTTTGCTCTCACCAGGAGGTGCTATTCTGCCTTCAAAAATGGATTTTAAAGGTCTAGTCATTAATTGAAAAATATAAAAGATAAAATAAATAAATAAATAAAAAATCATAATTGTTGCATAACTATCAATTAGTACCATACAATTATCTCAAAATACAAAAGAAAAAAAATATTATTGAAAAAAATATATTAGATTGATTTTACTGAAGTTACAAATCAGGTGTCCGGTCACTTTTGACCGTGAAGACTATGAGTGTGACTCCCAAATGAGGAGCGCACAAGGGTTAATGGGTAGCTTCTACCTGGGGGTGGTATTGGGATAATCACGGGCATCTTCATGTGGCATTCATTATTATCAGAGGAACCAGTTGACTTAAGGTCAGATGGATGCTGGTATGGTAACATATTATTAAGATATAAGGACAGAGTCACTATGCATTTTTTTTAAATTGGGGAGAAAGAAGCACAAGAGGTCTAAGTTACATGATGTAATCATACTGACTAAAATAGCAAAAGACAGTAGCCTCAAAATTTGTTTGGACACATAAAAAGCCCCACTTAAAAATGTATGAATGTCACTGCATTACATGACAAACCAAGTGTCATGCATTTTTTAAATAATAGGGCTTTATCTATCTATCTATCTATCTATCTATCTATCTATCTATCTATCTATCTATCTATCTATCTATCTATCTATCTATAAAACAATCCATCAAAAAATAAAAAAAACAAGCTCAAAAATATTACAATCTAAAAATTTAAAAAAAACCTCTAACATCAATGAAAACATCACATTTATATATCAAAGAATCCTGAAAAAAATTACTAAACTGTTTTAAATATTGATGTTAATAATAATGAAAAAAAAAAAGTTTCTTGAGCAGCAAATCAGCATATTAGAATGATTTCTGATGGATCACGTAACACTGAAGTTTGGAGTAATGATGCTGAAAATTTCGATCACAGAAATAAATTACATTTTAAAATATATTCAAATAGAAAGCAGTTATTTTAAACAGTAAAAATATTTCACAGTATTACTGCTTGTGTTGTATTTTGGATCAAATAAATGCATGCTTGAAGAGCAGAAGACAATTCTTTTAAAAAGACATTAAAAATCTTATTGTTCAGAATCTTTTGACTGGTAGTGTGTCTATCTATGTGGAATGTGGCGTAAGTACAGTTTTAGGATTCCAGACAAAACATGTTTTATAGTGCAATTATGAAAGCACAAGAAGGAGAACAGTGTAGGAGAAAAGAGAATCAAAAATGAGAAAGGGAATGGTGTGGACAGAAAGGATAAAGTGCTGCCTCTCTGTCTCTCACACCCGCTTCCATATTTTGCCATTCTTGCCAAACATTACAGTACATGGTTAGAATGGGGTCCTTTGGAGTTATTTAATTCTTTGTCTTATAGCAACATGAATTACATTCAAATGCACTGAAGTAATATTAACCGTAGACTATGATGAGCACTGTATTGCATCACTCTACCACTGCAACCCAGAAGCCTGAATCAACTCTGTATGATTGCTACGATCTATCAAAATTGTGCAAAAACTCATTTATACAAAATTATGTTTCTGGCCTCCTTTCGGCATATACAATTATGGTAACTTAGTTGCAAGACAGTTCACTGAAAAAAATGAAAATACTGTCATAATGTACTACCCATCATATTGTTCCAAACCTGTATGACTTTCTTGCTACTGAGGAACACAAAAGAAGATATTTTAAATAATGTTGCAACTGTTTTTTTTTTTTTTTTAAGATTAAGATTTAAGTCGTGACATCTTATTTGTGGATAATTATTGAATAAAACACAAAATTTTGCATTGAACTACTGCAAGTGTCATATATTTTTAGTGAACTGTGTTGCCCCAGTAAGGCAAACTATTTGTGCATTGAAAAAGATCTTACAAGATTTTGGGGCCTACAGCAGCAGCTCTGCATCTAAGGGTTAACTCTATTAACTTTCTCTCTGTCTCTTTCATTCTCTTTCTCTCTGGCGGGCTCTCAGTCTCTCATCTCTAATTGAATGCCTCTCCTGACAAATGGGCTGTTGAGGCTACACCTGCAATGCACCATTACGTTCTCAACTCTCATCTGACAATGAGTGTGTGTGTGTGTTTTGTTTGAATGTGTATGTGAAATGCATCATTTCATATCGCAGATCAAAGTACAGTTGTAACTGTGCTTTACTGCTGGTCTCAAATGGTTTGGGTTTGAGTGGTGGGATATAGAAATTGTTGTGTATGTGTGTGTGTGTATTATTCTCAGTGGTAAACTCTTTGAGTGCTGTTCTGACAGTGCGGTGTGTAATAATGGCTTTGAGCCTCATTGTTAATGCTCCTTCTCTCTGTAGCATGAAACACACACATACACACAGACACGTGTGACCTCGACTCTCAAATCATTAATTTTCATCTGTGGAGAGTGCAGCACAACTTTAATGCCCCTACAATGTAACAACAGTGTTGGGTTTCTAAGGCATGCCTTGATTTAACACAAATTACTCTGACATTTTCTTCCATCTTTTTGCTACGAAAACTGTGCAGTCTGGTATTCTGAAATGGAGACAGATTGGACATAATTGGGAGCTCACAGTATTCCTATCTGTTGTCACAAACTTCCTAATTATACCTGATTCTGGACCTCAACACAAGGTCACTAAAGTGAAGTCAGTATGTTTGTCTAAGAGGCCAAAGCTTGAAAACGCAGGATATTATATTCTAAGATTATTTATTCTATCATCGCTTAATTGGCTTTTGGCAAAGGTTCCTGGAAAACTAAATGCCTGCTGGTGTTCTGACCCTTTTCAGCTCATGTGTTGACATCTGTGTCCTCTTACCTGTTTGAGACTGACAGAATAAAGTTAGCTGTGAAAGCAAACGTGGGGGAAACCCAAAACCTCTTCAGGAGAGAGTGAGAGAGGGGAGAAAGAAAGGATAATTGTGTGTTGGGTAGGACAGACCATGGAGTGTTGTAACACAATCAGTTTAACATATTACATGCGAGCTACAAGATGAAAACACTATGTTACACGTGTCTACACATTTTACACACTAGTCTGTATACATTTTTATTTTAATTTTTAATTTTTTTTGTAATCATGCTGGTAACTTCTGACTTTCATAAATAGCAAAGCTTTTCATGTTAAAAACTTGCAGGTCAGTTGCAAGGGGTGGGATGTTCTCTCTTTAATTTTTATTTGGCCATTTTCCTGAAAGAACAGGAACAAACTTTATAAAACGTGTGTACCTGTTTTGTCAATATTTAGGAATCCTAAAAGCCACAAAACTCCAGTTTCACTGGGTCTTTCATTTTTATCAGATAAATATGGGAATATTATATCAAAGAACACAGATGTTGATACATGTTACAAACCTCTATGGGCTCTGCTAGAGAAAGAGGGAAAGTGTGCCTGAGATACTAAAGAAATAATCACATTTTTATTCTTCAGTTCCACAACATTAGAGATATCCAAAACCCTTACAAAAGCCAAAAAACACACCCTAAAATACCTTCTTTTTTTTCTTCTGAAGAAAAATACACATTCAGTGATGAAAGCTGAAGTATTAAGGAAAGAACATTTACTGAGTAATCCAGTATTTTGTAGAGAGGGCTCAAAACAGCAATTTTCACCTGAGCCAAATTACAGAAATACAGAAAAATTACTTCAGAAAGGTGGCAGCCTCATAATGTTACTTTTACACACAGATTGGTAAGTCTGTTAGAAAAAAAAAAGCAATCTACTTTAGCAATCTTTGTTGCATTATTTGCCAATGGTGACCATTCAAAGAAAAAGCACTTTTCTAGGTTTATTATTATTATTATTATTATTATTATTATTATTATTATTATTATTATTTACTCCAAAGTTTGCATGCCTGTAACTCAAGAAGTATTAGAGATAAAAAAAAAAAAACCTCTAATACTTTTTTCAGTGCCCTTTTAGACATGGGGACTTTCCTTTTGGCATCTTCATTTTTAAGGTTCAGTTCCAGAGATATTGGAATTCCAATATGGCTCTAGGAGTAAATCGTTAAATTGTACACATTTTCAAAGGTCAAAAATCAAACGAAGGTCACTTTGCATATATATAATATTTCTTTTATTTTAAAGAGGAAGGTCTGAAGAACAAAATGTTGAAACTAGAGATGTACTGTATCTTGTTTCCTTCTGTCAAAACAACTGTATTGCACATACCTGCCTGAGTTCCATAAATATTATTTTCAGTTTGCGTGCCTATAACTCAAGAAGTATCAAAGATATCACAATATTAGATTCTAGCACTTAATAAACGTTTCTTTTGGAATCTTCATTTTCAAGGCCCTATATCATTCCATCCCAGAGATATGGTTTGCTAGAACCACACATGCACTTATCACATCATCAAACGCAATGTAAATAAAATTGGCCAAAAATGTCAAATGCCACACATGTAACCATTTTATCATCCCAGAGCATTTTGGGAAGAGAGCGAATGGGACTGAAGCAACATAACTATAATAATCAAGCAAATGTTTCCATTGTTTACTTGATCAAAGACTTTTTTTTTTTGGGAACCATAAAGCAGGCCCAGGCTCAGGGATACAGAAGCACATTTGAAAGAGTTAGCAAGCTGGATGTGTTTTTCATGTTTGCCCACACGTCACGTGGCCAAGAGTCACGACCCACGAGCCACGATATGCAAATGCAATTAGAGCATCTTTATCTCTTCAAAGAGCCACGGATGAGAGAAAGGGAGGAGGCGGAGGGAGGGAGGAGCGAGGAACTGAGAGAAAAAGAGAGAGAGAGAGAGTCTGACTTGACCTGCCGTAGATCCTCATCGCCTGTCTGAGACTCAAGAGGAGAATACAAATGTTACTACATTAACTCGCTCCCGCAGAGAAACGACAGACGAGAGAGGAGAAGAAAGGCTAGGAAGAAAGGGAGAGAAAATGAGGGAAAAATGGCTTTTCTTTGTAGTAAATCATATCTCAAATGAATGCTAATTTAGAGGAAGTGATAGAAGTGGTAATTGTTCTTTTGAGCTGTGGGGGCTCGGGCTCTTTAGAGCCGCACCTTTGATGGACTGCCATGTCAGCAGAGCATTGTGGGTACCAAATAGGCTAACCCCAGTGCACTTTGCTTCCTGTTGCGGTTTACGTGAGCATCTTTGTAAAACACCGTTCGCTTAATTTTAATTTATCATTAAGTCCTCTACACCATTGCTAATTCAGCTCACACTCAGCCCTGTTAATGAACATTATTAGCCATGTTAACTCCAGCCATATTACTGTTCTGTGAATTATTCTTTCATCTTATCTCATCTTACTAATTATCTCATTTTATAAACAAACTAATATGCAACACAATTAAATGCTTCAGAGTTTTCATGGGAGTTGGGGATTTTTATTCAATATACTGAATAAGTAGGGTGGGTAATTGGATGTCTAACTTCTACTATTGAGAATTAAATACTGTATCTAAAATACTCTGACTGTAGTTCCTGCATGTATTGTCTTATCTAAAATAAACAAATAAATAAACAGTGCTTTAGTTGAGAGCTTGCAGTCTGAATTGAACACAAAAAGAGTTATATTGTTTTATCCTCACTAAATACTTGTAAAAAATAATGCAACAGAACCAGTGAGGTCTGATTTATGAATGTATGACTCATTTAAACAATTGAAATGTTCTTTTCCGGACTCACAAATAAGTCATAAACTCACTGGTCGCAGACAACTCACTAACTCTATGAATCAGTCAGAGTGTTATTAAATTGAAATCTCACTTGACTCACTGAACTACAAGACATTACTTTTAGCATATCTCAAAGATTATAATTTATTTATTTATTTATTTATTTATTTATTTTTCTGTCAGCTGAACCATAAAATGTTTACTTGAATATAGGTTAACATTTAAAATTAATGCTTTTGCATACTCTTGGTTCTCTGATGTTGGTTAATGATGGCATGACCTGCAGGTGAAGAAATTAAAATAAAATAAATTTATATATATATATATATATATTTTTTATATTATCATATATATATATATATTATTTTATTTTTTTTCTCAGTACATGCTTTATTTTGGTTGTTTTTATTGTAAAATTATTATTATTATTATTATTATTATTTAATTAATTAAGTAATTAACTTTTCAAAGCTTTATATCCATTCAGGAACCCCCTGCAGTTCCCTAAAATAAATAAACTAATTAATTAAAATTCTAAAGTATAATTGGTTGTTCATATTACAATAGTTAAATGTTAAGAATAGTTTTGCTGTAATAAATTCCATACAAATTCAGCTTCATGTTGACCGGCTTTGTTGCTTTCACTAAACCTTAACCAGAATCCAAACTGAAATATTGTTATACTTACAATTTCTAAATTAGGTGACATAACGGAAAGCTTTCTGCTATAAATATTTATTCCCAGAGCATTCCCAGGTTCACCCCATGTGACCTTGATTTCACGGAAGAGGCAGATTTGCTTGTTTATATATGCAGAGCGGGCACCACATCAGTAGAGCATTAGAAAATACACATTTTGTAATTTCCTTACTCTCATTTGCTCTGTAAATATTGATAGTTTTCTTTATTACTCCAGTGTTTGAGGAGAACTGGTGCCTCATCATTTTTTGTTGATTGATTTTGCATTTGCAGGGATTCGGGAGGTTTACAGAGTGAATGAATGTCCTCAAATGAATGCACTTTGTATCTTT